>NC_092629.1:55578297-55882648 GCF_039555335.1 Amphiura filiformis | reverse complement strand
AGATATATTGAACCATATTATGCTGATTACTGGCACCAGTAAGATAAGTATTTTTGGAAAAACCTGGTATTGTATTTAGTCTATGATTGCAGACATACACAGGTGATGAGTGCTTGTAGTGCAGGGCGATGTATTCAAAATTGTTTTCACCTATTGCTATGGTAGTTATTCCGATTTATTACGTCACTTCGCCAGCGTATACTGCATTCTTGCACGTAGTTGAAAGAGCAGAACCCACGACCAGGTTTATTGACAGAAGAACGACCATTCCGTTACCAACTTACCCCATGACATAATTTAGTGGTGTGGTATCACTAACCACTAATGGCCCGATGATAAAGGACATGGCAACACCGAAAATCATTGAAGTGGACCCAACGGCAGTTGCTGTGGCCCGTTCGTAAGGGGGGAACCACGCTGCAGACAATAAGGGTGGTCCTTGAACAATAAATGGTCCAGAAAGAGCGATAAAAAATTGACCGAAGTTAGCTGTCCTGAAAATACAAACGGGTATTTTGGTTAAAAGAAATATTTTTTCGCACAAAGTAGACCTTTTAAATTGTATTTGATTTGATATTCTTTATCTTAAACTAAAGAAAATAAAATACAGCCAATTTATTCTGACAAGCATTTTTGTTCCTTTATATTAAAATTCCATTCGTCTTTATAATTTTCCAAGGTGAATTTTGTGTCCTAAAGAGCCATGCTTATGAATAATCTGTCAGACATCAGTACTGTCTGTTGAAAACATGTACCATGAGCGTGAAAATAGTAAATAAACAGATGCACGTATTTGGGATTGAAACTACGTCATGCAGACCCGCCAACAAGGATGGGTGGGTGGGGGTTATGGGGGACACGCCATCAACAGACACAGTCCTTAGGGGCCTGAGACCTAAAGAATAAGTCCATTAAATTTGGAGGACCATTTTGGTATATTTCTTTTTCGCGCGTTTAGAGAGCATTTCGTAAAAGAAGGTATGACTTTTGTCATGTCTATCGATGTTCCATAAAACCTTGGCCGTTATAGCATTCCGGGCCTAGACCATCTCCGAGACCTCTCTCGGCGGCCCTGGTATAATACAGCCCATTGCCAATGAGAGGGTGCGTCTTATAAAGTCCTGTATTTATAACGTACATTGTGTGTAGTTCCAATCCACTAAGGCGCCACATCGAATTTGGTCCTATAGAACTATCGGTGCCCGGTTAGGTACCGATGACTCTTAACATCACTCCCTGGAGATGTAATAAATTGTATCAAGCATAATAATTAACAGTTGCATATTGTTATTGTTTTTCATTTCAATAATAGTAAAACAACGAATGCACTGTACAAATGTTCAGTGTACGACAAAAGTGCCATCGGTACCTCTTCGTGCACCGATAGCGTTATAGGACCAAAAAAATTGAATATAACGTATACCATTTCATATATTCTGGACCGACAGGAAGGCATCTTATGAAAGCACCAATCACGGCAAATGTTTCTGCTAACAAAAACATTGTTCTCAGACCTGAAAGTTAAAATAGGATATTGGATGAATGCAAAATAAATAAATAAATAAATAAATAAATAAATATTCTCATAAAATTAGGGCCGGATTTACCTTTTTGGGGGCCCTGGGTCAGGCCAAAATATGGAGGTCCCTAACGCACCGTGAGGAAGGCATGTGCACTCAAGTGGCCAAGTCTTTAGATTTTATTAGGACACTTGCGCACAAATTTCAATTTTAGACTATTTTAGTCAAAATTGAAGCTGAATTTTGCTATATACGCTCGTAACAAGCCAGTGCACGCGAAGCGTAAAATTGTGCAATTCTTCTAGGCTATTTTGGCCCAAAACATGGTGTTTTTCGGCTAAAATTTAAGATGCACACTGCATAGGGCCCGACCCCCCCTCATTCTGTATGCTTCTGTCGTCACTGTCCCGGTGGTAGTATACCGCAACGACAAATAAACAATGCCTCGATCTGGCTGCAGCGGAAAAACAAAATCACCAGAGCTGCAGAGGGACCGAAAAATAAGGCATTTTTCATAACTTTAAAATACATGCAAATCGTCCTATTATTAAACTGGCCTTTGTTGCATTTTTCTATGATTACAGATTACTGATATGGTTATAAGGAAATTGAAGTTTAGTTTTAAAGCGGGGTTACGAATTACTGTTCATGTGGAAATGATAGTAGACATTTTGACACTCACCGCTTGGAGGGGCACAGAATCGATCTAGTTGGCCCTGAATTGGTCGAGATCCAGCGTGAAAGTCATGGCGCATGAAATTGCTTATTTACATAACAAGGGCTAGCATTTTTTAGAGCCAACGCCCTTTATATCAGTTTAGTTGATCACAAGATTGTCATGGATCTCACACAGAAAAAGTAGTCCATAAGGTCTGAAACGTCCAGAAATGCTATTTATAGAGGATCCGCGTCAGAATGGTGTGATAAAAAAAAAAAAAATATAGATATTTATATAGCGCTTTATGCCGTAAACAGCCTCAAAGCGCTTTACATTTATTCCGCCGTCATTATAATATGTCGGAACCACGTTTGCAGCCTACAAGTGGCGCAGGGTCCATCAGTACAACGACTGTAAATACCCCTAACAGCTTCCCATTGCACCTGGGTGGGGTGAGGCAAGCGAGGCAAAGCGCCTTGCCCAAGGGCGCAACACGGTGGTGGGACGGGGAATCGAACCCACGTACGTCGAGCAAGCTCTCAGATTATGAGTCCAAGGCCGTAACCACTGAACCACCGTGCCCTCTATGATAGGAAATATACCCCACAAAGACCCACTGGCCTATTTTATACACACATAATGCTGGACCCCACAAGAATCCTGTTATAAGGGGGTGTGTGAGGGGGGGGGTTGGTGTTAATTGGTACAGCACCAACCTTTTGGTGGCCAAGGGGAGATACTCACCAAACCTGTCCATGATTCCCGCAAAAGGAATTCCACAAATCACCGTTATAATGCCTCCCCACATTGACAACAATGCAACGTCCGCTTGACTCCAGTCTAACACGTTGAAAACTGAAAGTTTTGAAAAGAAAGAACCTTATAGTTTGAAAACTTGACATTTTTCTTTTTTTCATCAAATAAGTTAATAAACTATATCTTAGAAAATATAAAAAGCTTATTATTTGCAAATTACCCCCAAATTTTTTTTTAGGAAGTTAGATTGTTTTACATTGACTTACTTCGTATCACAAATAAACACAACAAGACTCACCAATGTGACAAAATAATCCCATCTTGAGATAAATTAATGCGTTGGGGTTAGTCCAGCGCCCTCTAGAGGATCTTGGCTAATGAGGTAAAATGATCTAAACAGATAACTCATTTTATCACATTAAATACACGGAAAGTAACAAAAGTTTCTGCTTTCTTCAAAACGAAGAACTGTGGTGGTTTGAGGATATCACCAACGAATATAGCGCCCTCACATTACCCAAGATAAAATTTTATCTCAAAATTTCCAAATTTCAAGTCAGATCATTTTACCAAATCATGGCCGAACACGAGTCTGATTATCGTTAGCATACATATGGGTGAAGTGATCCTACCCGATGATACAACACGTACTAACCAGTTTCCGCAATGGGTGCCCACGTATTCCATAGAATGATTTGTAGTATGGAAGCGAATGAGAATACAGCCAACATATAAAAGCGGCTATTATATGTCTTGAATTCTATCTCTTCTTCAGTAGTCCAATCAAACCCATATAATGGTTCGACATCTGAAATAGAAGACAGACAACAAAATACTAAAATTAATGGTAAATTTGAGGGAGGGAAGAGCAGAATGCATCTCAAATGGCTCCAAATGAGAACACAGTTGTACAACTCAAATGCAAGTAAGTGCTATTAATACTTGATACTAAAGTCAAATATCTGAGGTGGATGCCTTTGTTCACCATTACCTGAACAGAAGGAGATGCGCACACAAGAAGGTGCTGGGTGTGAATCACGTATGACTATAATGCTGTATGTAAAATTCAGCCAAAAAGTAACCAATGGACTTCGGGTATATATATAAATGCGCATTTATAAATGCGCACGTGACATCTACAAGTCGCCATACCGTGTTCAACAATGTAAGATACCCGGATGTGCACAAATTCCACACGCAAAAGTATAGGCGAAAATGACAGGTTACAAGGAAAATTGGTTTTGCAAAATAGTGGCATTGATTGCAAAGGGCAAAATAATTTGACCCGAAACATAAACTCTTTATTTGGATTTTCCATTACGGAAAAAAAATTATAACGGAAAAGCTAGATATAGCTGATTTAAAAAGTTATATTTCATTATTTCCGTGCTAAATGGGCGTGGCAATTGGCCATATTGATGACGAAATGTGATTCTTACTGGCATTAAGGTCAGAACTGGGTAGCTGCCGATGATGTTATTTGATAATGTTTACACGTAGGGAACTTAGGGGGCTGTCATTTTCTTCGGAAGGAAGGTGTCATGGATTTATTTATTTGGGAGTCAAGATAAGTATCCCCCCCCGTAGCGCCGCCAATGAACATAACTCTGACCCTAATTTTAACTCTAATTATAACGTAAATTGAGGAATAGCTCTTTTCGGTATAATGACCCTCTCAAACTAATAGGCTAGATGTCCCCGCCCGACCTCCTCAATTCTAAATTACTCATTCGCTCGCAAATGGACAAAAAACAAATATTCAAAATGTGTTTTTAAGCACCTTTTTGTGTCCCCCATGCTAAATCGGTAATCTGTACACCCTTTGTCACCATTTGACGTACAATTTAGAGTGTAAACACGTAGATGACTGTACATGATCTAATCATCCCGGCTGGAAGATGTTGAGGAAGACTCGTATACTATACATCACGCTCATACGTTATATGACAATATGATGTACAATCACGTATGTGATGCATGGTTTGAGGTTAATTCAGCTAGTAAGTTAGATCTCGTCATACACATTATTGTCATGGTATATTGTAATTATATACGTCAATTTTGTTCAGTTTGATTCAACCGGCTTATACAGTTTTACTTTACACGGAAGGGGAAAGTTAGCAAAAAAACAATTAATTTATGAGTGTAAAAGGGAGAGGGGTGGTTTTGGGGAAGGGGGGACAAATAATATTTATAAAATTATAAGTAAGGCGAGAAAGAGAGAAACCCTGTTCTACGGGCGAACGGACCTTTCAAGTAGGGTCGGTCGGTCGGTTGGTATTTAAAAAAATAAATTAAATAACCCAAAAAATCACAAAAATCTGTAAATAAATTTCAATTTGAGAAAATAAAAAAAAAAATTGTTCTGAAATTTCCGAAATTTGGGGTCGGCATTCATTTGTACAGGAAAAATTTGTTTCCCAATTTGTTGAAAATAGAACAGGGTTTTCGTTTTTCGTCGCATAAATAAAAAAAAATAAAAAAATAAATAAATAAATAAATAAATAAATAAATAAATAAATAAAAAAATAAATAAATAAACATTAGTTATGTTTGTACATGGGGGGTGCTGTGCAATAATCATGATCCTTTGATATCCATGATTTATCCTTGCAAATTTATAGCATCGAACCTCCAGCCAATGTTCCTTGTCAGTGCTAGCCACGAAACAAGGTCACAACTGTAGTCACTCCTTCAATGGTCGCCATTTCAGTGATTGACAGTGATGTAATGCAAATATGGCGCTGGCCATCTGGTCACGTGCGCATTTATAAAAGCGCATTTATATATACAACCGAAGTCTACTGGTAACTAGTCCGCAGGGCAGACTGTTTTTAAAAGTAACTTGTCCGGCCTGAAAATAACCTGTCCATATATGTTGGTTTTGGTGTACCGGTGCTCGGGCGCGGTCTTGTCTAGTTTTCACATTTCCAAGGTGGAGAAAATTGCACAATCCGCAAAACCGGGACGTGTGGCTTAAAAGGCCAAACGGAAGATAACACCTCAGGGCGTCAGTCAGACATCAGCAATGTTATGGAGGCAGTGGTACAGAAACAGCTTCAGAAGTACCTGTTGCTACACCATCTCTTATCAGACAGACAGTTGGGATTTAGACCTCACCATACCACAGCTGGCATCTTAACCATCCTCTCTCACGAATGGTCCAACGCTCTAGGTCACGAAGTGCTTCTTATTGCACTGGACTTCAAAGGAGCATTTGACAAGGTGTGGCATAAAGGACTTTGCTCAAATCTGAAAGGCAAATCATATGACAAGGCAAGCTTATGACCTTGATTCATAAGCTATCTATCCAACCGGTCTATCAAAGTGGTTCTATATGGTAAATACTTAAATAGTACGTCCATCAATGCCTCTATACCACAAGGCTAAATCCTGGGCCTGCTACTGTTTTATTTTACGAGATCAGATCAACCGATGGCAGCATGGCTGCAACAGCAAGCCTAAACTGGGACCTGGAGAGAATGAGGATCTGGGAAGTTGCAATGTCGATGTAGCTTAACATTAGATGGCTGCAGTTTCATTTTTAGACTTTACTAGGAGCAAAAGAGGAAAAGAAAAGAGTAAAAGTATACCTTCCTAATTCTAACCTCCGTGGTAAGGCCAGGTGTAACGTAAGATCTGATCTAACTTGTTTTGTGCATACGGACCATAGAATATGAAAAACTAGCATTTTTTACATTACATTTAAAGGTCGTTACATTAAGGTTACTCAAGGTTTAAATATTAAGGTTGATTGTTTTTTGAAACAGCCCGTCACTTTCAGGTTACTCATTGCTTTCATGCCATGCAGGACCATTATATCAAAGTCCCACTTGGAGTGTTTAGTGGTCGTATGTGAGTCTCCGGCCTCGACCTGCCGGTCCTGCGGCCTTGATGTTTTTTGTTGATGATATTGGGGCCCAGTATCAACAAAAAACACTGGTTGGATATTCAAATTTCGTTGTTAGTGGTTCTTAGGACACCAGTGGTATAGGATAGGTACTCCGTAGGTTTAGCATAGGTACCCTGGATATATATCATAGCGTCACCCTCGTAGCATCACTACATGTTTCTCATTTGCAATTTTGATTTTCTTAGTAATAAACCAGTAATTAATCAAATTTCCAGCCGCTTTCATCGTCAACTTATGGAATACATCACAGAGATGTTTTCCTTAAGTTAAAGAAGAATGCGGCGGGAAATTGCAAATGAGAAACATGTAAGAATGACTTGGGTAGTTTTGTTATGAGGGTGACGATAATGTACTCTTGTGAAATATCATAAAGAGTTTAGTGTTATACATGCAGTGGTGCAATATAACTACTCCTCGTGAAGCGTTATAAAAACATTCCACCCAGAAAACAAGAAGTAATTATTTTTTGTGGATTTAAATAATGTGTTTATTTTTTAATAGTTACTGGTTTCACCCTTTTTGGTATTAAATAAAAAATTTGATTATAATATACATATATTGTTATTAATAACTTACCTATGTCGGTTTCGTTTTCTTTCGTATTACTTAATCCCATTTTCATGTAATTGAATTTTAATTGATGATCAGCAGCTAGCAACTCATATTCCTGAAACGTAAAGATACACGACTGTTAAAATGTCCCCTTTTGATCATGTTGATGTTGGGAAACTAGAAACACAGACAAAATACAGAGAATCACGAAGCAACAGATGCAGACAAATATGTAGGTAAGGTTCAATTTTGTATACTTTGCTCCTTTTTCAGCTGTTCGCATACTTGATGTATCCATTTGTATAATTTCTTTATCTAGTCCGTTGGACTCACCTTTGCCAACATTTCAACAAACATCTTGTTACCTTATTAATACGTTTATTTGAAACTAAAAGAGTAACCCAAGTTACTATACATTTGGTGTGTTTATAGAGGCCCTGCATGAAATTATCGATTGGCTCCAAACAAATGATTTGAGCCGGTGTCCTTCACCGTATTTATTGCGGATTGAAGTCCATTCAATCAAATGTTGTCATCAACCTATTTGATCGTAGTCATGGTAGTGCAGGGTTATGTGTGTGAGACGAACTGTCACGGTAGATTGCAATCATGCTTTTGTTGAATGCATTTGAGTTGTCCGCCATATTTACGGGATGATAAGCCTCTATTAGGCAAAGTACATGTTTATAACGTCCCTATTTACCAGAATTCCTCTTGACAGTTCCCCATAGCAAATCTTTTACCGTCACTTAAATGACTAGAATACCAGTTTTGCATTGCAGCAAAGGGCAATATTATGGCATAGATAAGGAATCAATAACATCAGATTAGACTTACTCCATCAGTCGTCTACACTGCGAATGTATATTTTTAGACTTAATTTGTAAAATGATGAATAATTGTAATTATGGTGTCCTGTTGAATATGCTCACAACGTTTATACAGCAATATTTTGAACTTTTCATTAATACGAGAAGCGCGATTATTCTCCTAAGATGATTTGGTTCATTAAATTAGCTCCAAGCAGAACAAAAATCGTAATTTATGATGCACAGTGCTTGAAAAAAAAACCCCACCCCAATACCAGAATTTTAACAGCACAGAATGTATATACGTACTTTTTGATGGTATATATATAGAACAGACATCTTACTAGTTATGTGAAAGTAGTATGTCTGGTATTTGATCGTATACTTACTACTTCCCCCACCTCCCATGCAAATAATAATTGTTTAGCGTGCATGTTTCAGAAAATGCCTTGTTTAGTGTTAATATTTGGTTTTAACACAACAATTACGGCGCCTGTCACTTGATATATCACTGCATTTTTAATTTTACTATGAGATTGCTATATATATCGGGACAAGATGCGTTATATACGTCGGATTACGGGACATGACATTATATCATATAAAGGATAATGGGGTTTTTGTATGTAACCGGGCCCAATGTAACAGTTGACCGTTGACTTCGGGTGACCTCAGGTTCACCTTTCATGCTGCCTTCATATCAAGGATGCTTCTCAACACGTTTAAGCCAAATATGGAAAAGTTACCATGTGACCGCTTTGACCTTTCACCTTAGGTTGACCCCAAGCTAAGGTACAATTCATATTAAGCTTTGGCCAGTGGTTCTTCAGCTTCTTCTGACCAAGCCTGGTGGTCATAACATGCAATTTAAAGGAGGAGTGGCATTTTCAAGATTTTCACAAAATTATGACCTTTAACCCCTATCTGTGTACAACTTATATTTCACTTGGGTCAGCGGTTCTTATGACCTTGTTTGGTTGAAGTTGGGTCAAGCGCCTGGCACTAGTAGCATTTTAAAGATTTCAACATAATGACCTCTAATAACCCCTACATGACCTTCACATCTAACTGCGTACACCTTAGAAGGAGTTTGGGTCAGTGGCTCCTGTAGCCAAGTTTGGTCCAGATTGATGCAAGCGTCTGGCACTAGTAACATTTTAAAAGATGAATTGATGAAAAAATCAGAAGAAGATTGACCTGCTCAACAATATATCAGTGTGTAATTTTATGCCACCTGACCTGACATACGGGGCATTGAAAAGTTTACCGCCATGTCAAAGACCATGATAGAGATCATTAAACAGTAGTTGTCAAGATATTGAATGCAACGATCCAAGACTTGTTTAAAACGATCACGAGAAGTTCACCCCAGAAAAGCTTCAGCATGTTACGAATTCACCAATTCATGCTAAAGCAACGTAAAAGCCAAATGCGTGTGAAAATCTTTCTCTATCTATCTAGGCTATGTCTATCCACTGTTGGATGTAGCCCTCCTCATGATCAGTCCAGACCAGGTCGAGGTCGTGTTAAAATATATAACAGCATACAAACATGTCGTAACCCTTTAACTTGTCTAATACACTTCCGTGTTGAAAATTTCATTATATCCCAGACTAGATAAATTTAGATAATGGTATGAGAAGTACCTAAGCCAGGTGACTACCACAAAGGTGTTTACAGTAGTTCAAATTTAGTGGGGTAATAAGACAAAGTCGGTTGTATCCAATACGAGTGAGTCACGTATTGGCCTAGACAACCTGGTCAATTTATTGACGACGTACGAAAAGATATACTTACCTATGACCTGGATAATGAAGAAGCAGAACACCTCAATGAAAAAGTAGCAATTTCTCAACAAAATTACAAATGCAGTGATATATTAAGTGGCAGGCACTGTAATTATTGTGTTAAAACCAAGGATTAACGGTTAAATCTGATAAAAGAACGACCTTTTTTTGTGATATTTCGTTTGTTTTTTATTATTCAAAATGTTCAACGGACTTTGACTTTATTGCACAAAAAGGCTGTCTAGGTTAGTACGCAAGGCACGCAGCTAGCACGTAAGCAAGGCACACCGCTAATACGTAAGCAAGGCACATAACACTTTGCTTCCCTAAACTGAATAATTATGATATACATGTAACAGACTCATATCGCAAGTGATAGAATACCCCGGGCCTGATAAACAAATAAATGAGAAGGTACTCATTTCATACAATGGACTGAAATGTTTAATCGTCTATCGTGTCCATTTTGAGCGCTGACATATTGAAGAATGTTGCGAATCAAAGATTATAAACGTCGCTTCATAAATTTACTGTGTAAGGCATGCAGGTGTACCTGACTAGGGGCTTTAATTAAGTAAAAGATAAAGGCTTTAGCTTATGAAAAGAACACCGCATGATTGAAATGACATGTTTGTTCACTAATGGTGTTGTGTATGACTGATTAATAACGACACAAAAGACACTTGTTCAAGGACAAAAAAAGTTACATTATGTACTATGAAATTGACGACCACAAAAATACTAGGCATATTCAACTATTTAATTGGCTATTCCAGTTAAAATCCACACTACCCTTGTGGAAGATTTTGGAAATATTTTCCACAGAGGAAGTACGTTTTTCAAATGTATTTAATCATTTTGAAACCCATACTCCCACGCACGTATTACGGCTTTACTACTTCCACGACTGGAGTGAATACATGAAATTCAAATGGAAGCAAATCAATATTGTATATTCTATTCGAAACCGACACTCCCTCTGTGGATGCCTGAAACATGTGTACGTAAATACACTTACAAGTTGAATTCAGTATTTTACACGGTTGTTTAATGGCATGTTAACTGTAGTAATGTTAAAGAAAAAGCGAACAACGACGGCGCTATTAATTAAATCCTGTTTGCATATTTAGCATAGGGTAGACACTTGAATAATGGCATTATAACATCAAAAGACTAACAAGAACTCATATTATTTGGCTAATTTAAATTTAAAATAGTACCACAAAAAAGCTGAAGCGGCTAAACATTGTCGCTTCATTTTGTAGTTGTATTGGTAATGTCAACAGAGAAAGTCTGAGCGGCAATGAGTAGACATAATTGACGTTCCTCATGTCAATTATGATCTAAAAAGCTTGTTTTCGTTATTGAAAGGGATTCAGTAATGTTTCACCCTGTTTCGGGCAGTGCGAAGGCAGCTTTAGCATGTTATAAAGAACGACGCAGACGCATTGCTTTAAACGGTGATGAACAACGGTAAAAATGAGTGAATCCTTAATAGAACGACCGTTTTGAGCCAAAAGGGTAGAAACACCTCATGACGTGTTTGTTCACTAATGGTGTGATGGACGCCTTTATTATACATTGTAACTCTAGTATGAATACAAATAACGTTGAATTCACAATAAGACCATAAAATGGATGAATGAACATGATATAAAATGACACAAAGGCACTCGTTTAAGGACACAAAAGTACCATGTTTACTACAAAATTGACAAACACAATGCAACAGGTGAAATGTACAATTTTCCTCTTTCACTGGTTTGTAAAACTTAGACTACACCAAAAGGCATCTAATATCAATTGCAGTACCAGTGCTGTGTGCCCTTAATGTTATTGTGTATAATATGTTGTTATTTTTAAAGATGATAGTACGTATATGCTGGTTTCATACTTTTTTGGCCACTCTGACGACGATTTTGCTTCAAGGAGCAGTCGTAGAAACGCTAGTGGCGACCAGCGGCAAGCCGATGTATCGATTACCCCACCGCTTTGCCCATCGTCAGGAATTGAATTCAAGTCGACTCAGGAGCGGCGCCGCTCTGAGTGTGAGAACAGGAAACGATTTTGGGCGGTGCTGAGCGGCAACATTGGCTTTCATAGTCATGCCGCTGCCGCCCAGCCATCTGCCGCTCCGCTTGCAGAAAAGTACAAGCGGCATGATGTAGCGTCAAGCCGCTCAACGGCAAGCGGCAAAGAGTATGAAACCAGTGAGCTTAACTTAGGAGGGTAGAATTGCAACTGTGTCCTCAAACCAAAATCAAGATCAATCTAAACAAATACCTGGTGTCAGTCACCCACCACTGATTGCAACAGATTTTGTTTTCACTTTTATGCGTTTTAGATATGTCCCTTATAACAAAGTATCCTAAAGTAGACTTGGTGGAAAGGTAGTTTTTGACGAGAGAAGACCATACAAGACTTAAATTTCAAAAAATTGCTTCAATTTTCTATATCAAAGTATTCCCCTATAGTCATAAGGATTCAGCTCAGAAAGTGTAGACCTCAGGTTGTATATCTAACCAGTAACTAAACAGTACAAATATTCTTTGAATAAATCCGGCTCGTATATTCGTAAGAAGAACAAGTTGAGAACATTTTGGTTAGTTTTTGACCTTTATGGGGCCCAATATTTGACCTTTTGTTTGTCCTTTTGGCGTATAACTCAAGAACCATACATCATAGATATGGCAAAATATACCTTTTCTGTTTTTGAATGATTGGAGCAATTTTGAAATTATACCCCTGTATGTCTGTATGACCTTTTCCCGCCAAAACTACATTTCCACCTAGTATATTTTAGTATACTTTTTGCACGCTGTTTAGAAGGAATCTCTGAAATGCATAGCAGTGACAACAATATTGTTGCAATTAATGGCGCCAAAACCTGCTTCTACTGGACTATTATAACCATTTCTTTTTTTATGTGTTTTTCACACAAACAACTTAAACTACTGAACATGTTCATCAGGACTGTTATGAAACATAATATATAGTAGAATTTTCTTATTTCTAGTCCAATAAACAGTACTCCCCGTGGACGTTTCGATGTGTACCAGACATCTTTTTCTACACTATTGTTGTTGTGACGAACTTATGTGTACCACTGATGCTGATGGTTGCTTAGCAACGTGGTGCCGTCAAACACGTGACTAATGTGCGGACTCACGCGGTTAGAAAGGCATCCCAAACCATTGTCAATAAATCGGCCATCACAGACCATGTAAGAGGGAAGAGGCTAAGGTAGTAGGTAAATAGGCAGATAGATACAAGCGGTGGATTAAGGAGGCGATAGAGATAACAGGAGACCATCATGAACAGGGACGAGGGGCAATACATTCCCAGTCACGTGTTTAACGATCTTCTTGGAAAGAGAACTGGCAACCACGTTGCTAAGCAAACATCAGCATCAGTGGTACACAGAAGGTCGTCACAACAACAATAGTGTAGAAAAAGATGTCTGGTAGATATCGAAACGTCCACAGTAAGTACTGTTTATTGGACTAGAAATAAGAAAATTCTACTGTTAAACAACTTAAACTGCAGTCTAAAGTCAAATGCGGCTGTCATAACGCCAACCTATGTATATAAATCAAAACGTAATCACTGAAGCCTGGGACATACCAATTTTCCATTTTATACCGATCGACGGCCAATAATTCTGGTAAAATAATAAATTGTTTATTTTAAAGAACTGACACTTCATGGTCAAGTGTACCCAATAAGGCTGAATATAATATTCTAGTTGATTCTGGTAAAATAGTAATTAAGGGACGAACCATTAAATATGAAGGGGTGGTGGGACTGATTAGTTGGGGTCGTGACAATTTATTTAGTACCACGGTAAAGCAAAAAAAATGTTTTTTAACATCCCGGCGAGACAATTTTTTTTAACTCCTCGCATCGGTGAGACATAAAATCGTAAAGTTCTATATTTTCAACAATTTGTTTTTGGATTTGTAAAACAAATTTTGTCCATATTTTAACAATTTTACGTTTTGTAGCACCTAAATTGCGCGTGGCACAAAAAAAACCCCATTATTTCCAACTTTCTTGGGGGGGGGGGGGAACAAAATAAAAAATTCTGAGGAAGACGAAACAAATTCATCAATTCGATCCTGTATTAGAGTAAAGCGGGACAATTAGGCTATTCCATTTAAAATACACACTACCCGTGTGGAAGATTGAGCTAAAATCTTCCACAGAGGGAGTGTTAGTTTTGAATAGAGTAGACCATTGGGTACATAGTGCACTTACGTCCACGGCGAATTCACCGTGACCTTTCCAGCCATAAACCCGCTTATTGAAGATTAAACCGATATATGCAGTACTAAACCATTATATAGTAATCTATTGTCCAATGCAAATTTATTACCACCTGATAATATTGATCCAATGAGCGACCGAATTGTCCGCTACGGACGACTAATCCAATCGATAATGGCTCTATTGACATGTACGAACGGAACCCCACTGACCGAGTTTTGGGATATTTTTCACTGGTTTGCAGCTGTTTGCTGTCATTTACTCATCAAGGCGGAGTACCGTTATTATAAAGACTATGCCAATTATTTAAAGATTGACATGTAGAGAATAAGCCATAATTGATTGACAGAAAGTACTAAATTTGTACCTATGACGGTTTTATGACGCGAATCTTCAAAATACGATCAAAAATGGCTGCCCGGTGAAGTAAAATGTGCATTGGAATAACACGGCGAGTTTGGATAGATGGTAGGATTTTTTTTTTTTTTTTTTGTATGTTAACCCGTTATCAAAGCTTGTACCGGGTTGAAGATTCAGATATTTGGAAAAGAATAAGTAATTGAAACAGAGAAAAAGTAATAAAATCACAGCTTTTATACTTTTTGATATATGATACTAATTAGTTCATCCCCAATAGCTACGATACAGCGCTACCAGTAGGGTTCAATTGCCTATTGTGAGTGCCCCTGTGTTGTGTGCATACATGTAGTTAACAATAACTGCATGATGAATTCACTCCAGTTGTAGAAGATATAGGTAAAGCCACAATACAGGGGAGTAATGGGTTTCATAATGATTAGCTCTGACCAATTCATTTGAAAAAACATACTCCCACTGTGAAAGATATTTCAAAAAATCTTCCTCAGGGGTAGTGATGATTTCAACTGGAATAGCCCATTAGCAGCAAACTTCCATATTCATAGGAATTCATATTGTTCCTTGGATTTGTAGTTTTTTGGACAACCGTCGCCAATGCGTGCGTTACAATCAAACTTTGTCCGCTTACCTTCCTCTTAGCGCTGGTGTTCCACAGGGAACAAAACTTGGGCCCATAACTTTTCAGGCAGTCATCAATGACGCGGCTGGCGACTGCAGGTCACACTATTGGAAATATGTTGACGACCTCACCTTCGCTGAAAACCGTTCCTCTAGTGTGACTAGCAATTTGCAGACCGATCTTGATGACTTCCTGAAGTGGTCAGTAGATAATCAACTCAAACTTAATCCTGCCAAGTGTCAAGCTATGCAAATTTGTTTCAAGACAGATTCTCCTCCTCAGCCAGACTTAAAAATTGGTCCCCTCTCTCTCTCTTTTGTGTCTTCTGCCAAAGTGTTGGGTGTTTGGCTCCAGACTGACCTCAAATGGGATGGTCAAGTTGACCACATGTGGAAGAATTCAAATAGAAGGCTATTCATGCTTCGTTCTCTTAAGAAGTTTGGGTTCAATACATCCGAGTTAGTGACCATTTACAGAGGATATATTAGACCCCTGGTTGAATATTCCGATGTCATTTGGCACTCCACTCTCACTTCCAAGCAGGCCATCAAGCTTGAGAACATCCAGAAAAGAGCTCTGAGAATTATCCTTGGGTCCAATTATGTATCTTATGACAATGCTCTTGTTGTGTGTAACCTTGATAAGCTGTCTGATAGGAGGGAGCAACATTGCCTTAAATTTGCTCGTACATTGTCCAAGTGTGATCGGACCACCAAGTTGCTTCCTCCCAGCAGAGGTCAGGCTCATTGTAGACAATTAAGAAACAATGCCAATCTTTCCCAACTCCGTGCCCGCACGGACAGGTTTGCTAGGAGTCCAGTTCCTTACTTTGTTAGGCTGCTAAACAGCAACCCATCCTAATTCTGGTTCATCCCTTGCATTACTTTGCTGTGTATCCTGTTTCTTTTTTGCTGCCTTGAGTTCTGACCTCATTTGTTGTTTATATTTATTTATTATGTTGTTATATATATATATTGCTTAAATTCTCATTGTTGTTTTTTGCTTTACTTTGTGTACAATGTAATTCGGCCTCCGGGCCGCGATTTTGTGCCAATAAAATCATATCATATCATATATCATATCATATCATATCATATCATATATCATATATATATAGTACTGTGGGTTTCGTGGATGCGGGCTTGAATCAAGTCTAGCCAAATTGAGGGTATAATAAGGACAAAAAAAGTTCGTATGCCCTTATTAAAGGGCATGCGAACTAAAGCTCCAAAGCTTCCAAATGTGATTTTACCTTTTCGTTGTTAAATAAACATATCACGAGATTGAAACAAGCAAATTGAACAAAACAAACGTCATGTGAGAGCTAAGACTGCGTCCTTTACGTTGATGTAAGCATCATGTCACAACGTTATTTTCTAATTGCCAAAGAGGGCGCTTGTCACTTGCACAATTTTTTTAGACAGGCTGTATAGGTTCAATACCATTAATTATATATTACACGGGTTTCAATGGGAAAATGGCTGATTTCGGGTGGACTTTTCTTATTATTCAGAAGAACTCTCACAGTTAAATGCCTCTACCAGGTGAAACTATATGGTTTAGATGCCAAATGATCAAAAACTCAACATAGGTTGACCTGAGACTTTTCTTGTTTTAACGCACTGAACCGTAAACAACTTAAAATGAAGCTGAATTAAAGTTACAATGTGGTAGGGCGAATATTTACTAAAAACCGAAGTCGTGCGTATGAATTTTGGTACTATTACAACAAAAATGTCATATAATGAGAGAAAATGTACCATTTTGAAACATCAAACCATAAAAGGTCTCTTTTGGCTATATTTCTTGGTCAATTTCAGCGATTTTAAAGCAGTCATTTCAGATGCCATGCAAACAAATAGTTACTCGTCGTATTTCCATGTTTCGCCCAGGCCTACTAGTAGGCATATCACCTCAAAATTAAGCGTAGCAGAAACACGTTATTTAATGTTTCTACATGAATGAGCTTTATTAAAGTATCAAAAATCAAAAAACGGAATTGAAATCGGTCAATGCATTGTGATGTAGTGTCAATTTTAAGATGCTCATAAATGGAGTTAAACCCTGCCACAAATGGCTATAATGACAAAATTGGCACATTTCGAGATTTTGAAGGTTTATTTGGTCCCTTGCTTGAAAAAGCAGCGTTAATTTAAGTATCACAGGTTAAATGCCTATCTTTCCGTACTTCGTTAAAGAAAACAAAATTTAAAAATCTATCATTGAATAATTATAATAAATTAACCAAATATACTATTTTAGCTATTTCAGCCAATCTGCAGACAAATTAAAGGTGAAAAAATGACTAAGTTCAGCTAATTAATATGCAAACTTGATGCCAATAGAAAACCGTACATGATATCAGGGTGCGGTTTTTTTTGCACACATATGTATACAAAGTTATTTCAATTGATAACAAAAAATACACAAAAAGTAATTCATTATGCAAATTAGCTAATTACAGCTAATTATGTATTCATGATATTATCATGTAAATTAGGCATGAGTAATTTTGGGTTTTTTGAATATTTAATGAAAATCTATTCATTCACCATAAATTTGTCAAGTATGAACCTGTTATGATGTTGAATAAAGAAACTGCAGTTAATTACTTAAATATAATACAAAAAATACAAAGTTTGACATTTTGACGATGTCTGGAATATAATTTTCATTTTTTTTCTGTAAACATGGTATGTGTCACCATTGCTCAAAGCTAAATCCGAAAAGTAAAAATAAAAATTCATTTGCAATGAGACTTTAAATTAACATTTTGTTATCTGGATTAACATGGGAAGATAAATGGAAAAAGAAACAGCCATTGTACTGTATCGCGTATACAAAAATAGTATGGCCTTGGACACACACAATGGCTATAGAGCTATTGTGGTTTGGAAAATTACTCCCTACAAATTTCTTTGATAATGTTTTGTTTTTAATTAGTTTTACTCGAGGCAAGGGAAGTGTTTCATTCGTTGTCGACGGAAATAATGTATATGCTAAGAAAGATTAATATTTCAGCTAAATGGTGGCAGGTCCCTTTATTTCAATAGGTCTATATTTTACTGATTTATGAGCGATCTTCAAAAATCCATAAAAACAGGCAGTAGCTCTTAAACAAAACAATATTTAATTTTTGCGGACCCGATGGTAGCCTCGGAAAGTCTTCACACACCATATATTAAAAATTCAAACAATTTGGATAAATAAAGCATATTGAGAAATCAATTTTTTGACATGGATGTTTTCTAAAATTGGTCAACTTTGAAGCGCGCGCTTTTCAATTCACTGTTATGCTTGCATGCACAGTGTGGCAGAATTATTGTGCAGCCACTGTGATATACCTACTACTAGGGGTAGTGCAATAATTATGTGTACCCCGGGGTGGTGAATTCACAGATGGTCTGCCAAAAATCGCTTCCCCCCTGACCATGCCAAAAAATCTTTTCCCTTACTTTTGACGTGCCAAAAAATCTTTGCCCCCCCCCCCTTTTCATGTGCCAAAAATATTTACCCCCCTCTTTTACACAGCAAGATTTTTGGGAACCTGAATTTAAAACCTTAAATTGTCTTATCATATAATGCGAACGCAGCGAGCAGGAAAATTTGCACATTTGATCGTGTTCCTAACATTTTCCTACACCATTTTAGGGTGTAATATAGAAACGGTGCTCAAAATATCTGTGCCAAAAATTGCTTGCCCCCTTGCTTTACCAACGGACAAGTTCAAACAAGTTGTTATGTTTTACATTCGTGCCTATAACAACAACTATGTGTTCTATTTGGAGCTATTATTTTTTATTTGGTTATAAAGTACAAATACAAATTTTATGGCAAACTATTAAAATTTGATTTTTTTTATATTTTTATATTAATTTTTTAAACAGTCCTCGAAGTAAACTTTATAAAATCTAATGATATGCACTTAAAGTGTATTTAGCTGGGATGAAAAGCCGAGCAGCAATTGAAAATTTTGACTTTTCATTTTGAGATATACATTTTTTCCTAAAAGGACCTACATTTTTGTGCTGTTTGGGTGAAAAATCTATATCTTCAATACGAAAGATCAAAATTTGCATATCCACATCATTAGATTTATGCAATTTACTGCGAGGACTGTTAAATTTCAAAAAAATTATTCATTTGCCATAAAATGTATATTATATCGCGAATTTCAAAAAGCCAAAATCATTTGATATCATCAGGACATTCGTATTAAAAATGTAATTCGATATATCTGATGTGCTCCTAGGTCGTGAAATACGTGAACACGTCGCTATTGGAGCCCTTAATGCACGCAAATAAATAAAAAAATCCAATTAGAATAACCGAGCCCTGAAAGCTCAAAATATTGCGAGTAATAGACAACTATTCATGGAAAAAGATCAGGACTCAGTGAGGATTGAACCCTGGTCGCTGGATTACCGGTTCAGAGTATTAACCACTAAAATACCTGAGTTCACAGTTGGTGCTCGGGCAATCAACTAAAGTCCCCATGATAACTCTCTTACCGTGTCTAAGAGGCCAATTATAATATTATTAAATAATGAAGAACGAATCGGCCTTTTATGCTTCACCCTAGCAGGGCGTAAGACAATGCGAGACACAATAATTAGTGCATGTGAGGATTAACTTGTGACATAACTCGTATATATATAGTATAGATGAGTTGACTTCAATGTTTAGCAAAAAAAGGCAAGGGGCTGGTATATCGATATGCTTGAGTGAACCCCATGCAACCACTACACTGTTCAATAGCCTTATTGTGATGTGGCGGGAGTTTTAAAAGCATGAGCCTGAACAAATATGATGCGCGCGCATACTGCCAGGCAAAAAAACAATTGAAATCAGAAAATGTGATGATGCGTGCGCATACTGCCAGGCATTGACGTCAGAAGTCAACTCATCTATATGATTACTTACCCTGAGACGATTGATGCCGGGATAATACGATTCCTTTGGTAAGAAATCATTTACCAATCTCAAAAAGTTCCTCTGCGGTGGGAAATCCTGCAATTATGTTCTGTTACTGTTAGGTTGTTTATCATAGCTAATTTATCTGATTGTGGAGCAGAATTTGCTTCAAGCAGTACATTATTGTAGTTGTAGAATTCATTATTACCCCATACCCTGCTTAGAGGTGCAGATATAGGTAGTGTATGAACGGCGTCTCGTGGTTCGGAAAGTCACGTAAAGCTGGTGGTCCCGTACACAGAAGAGCCAATCCTGTGCACGTTAAAAGTATCAGAGCTATTTGAAAAGAGAAGGGGTGACATCCCCGGTTCTGATATCTGTAAGCACTTCCTCTAAGTTCCAGAAGACATTGCCATTACGTCCTAACTGTTGGATCCTGGCATTGTAATCAAGTAGAAGTAGAAGTAGAGGTAAAAGTCAAATTGCTTAGCACTCTGCAGCCATTACTAGCCTCCATAGCATGATGTAATTACAATAATCAATTACAATCATCAATTGTAGAACGTTCAACGATTATTATTTGGTCAATGATTCGTTAAAATCTTTTATTCAGATTATTTGACCTTGCAGCCAGCCTTGAAAGTCGAAATAAGCATGATAGGCATGGTTGCTCCTATAAGTCTCCAAGTTTGCACGTTTACTACACGACTTACAATTGTTTATACTTTTAAAGTTTTAAAACTTTAAATAGTTTTATTCTTTATTTTGTCAATGTGGATTGATACATATAAATTATAGGTCCAGTTCTTGTTTTTGTTTGCTTGTTGTTGTTTTTATGTCGGTGCAGTTGATACAAGATGTATTGTTCCATTCCTCTCGACGTTCCGGCTTTATGGAATGGAACAATGTATGATCTTTCATCTCGTGGTAATATGTGGTATGATCAAGCAAATTCAGTCTGAAGTCGAAGAAATTCGATTTTCAGTTTTTTATCGGATTGTCAAAAGCATTTGCACAACCAGATTTGGCAGAAAACCTCATTGAATTTGGACAACCAGTTCAAAAGAAATGCGTAGATAAAGAGTTTCCAAATACTTAACTGTTGCGATTTGGTAGTTCATAGCATGATTATGCGAATGGTAGTGAGCTTTGACAAAAATTGCATTGATCATTTCCTAGCGAGTGTGTGGAAGAATTCAAATATCACAGATATACTTTTGTAGGTCATGTGGTTCTTGAGTTATGTTGTAAAGAGGGCTGAAACAACTACACGTTTGTAAAATGTACATAACTGATTAGACTTCTCCGTAGTCCACTTGCCTGCCCATTTTACATACTCTGGCTATTACATTTAAGCATAAAACTCTGATTTGTATTAATTTGTGTGCAATTGACATATTTTCACATCTGATCTTTTCAATCACCGTATTCCCTCTGTTTGGTAGCTTCCCAAGTGGACTACTTACTTTGACTTGCGGTTAACATTTTAACACGGGTCTCTATGTAAAGCTAGGCCAATTTCTGGCCTAACTAAAATTGGCCATGATGTAATGCACCTTTAAATGAATCTGGCTTGTGATTGGTCGCCCAGATCTCGTTATTGTTTAAATCCTCCGGTCACGTGCAATCTATAGAATGTGCCTTTGTGCCGGCGCGAAAGTTGGTGGATGAACGTACATTATAGCGAGTATTGTACCACCATGCTTAGTGCTTGTGGTTAAATTTGATTGATAAACAAGTATGATTGACAGTGTGTTTTAGAGAACGAAGTCCCGGGGTAAAGTTCTGCTTAAAAGTTAAAGTACATAGTCGGATTTTTTACTCGGGCTAACTCAAAAATTCCAAAATCAGAATTGTTCAGTATGAAAGTGAGCCATTATGCAAGATATGTTACATTCAATAACATAAGTATACTTACTTTTACTGTCACTAATTATATAAACTCTTTATGACCATTTTACTATTAATTATAATACACATCAGTATAATTTTGAGTTCCAACAGCATGAACAGGATGCGTTCTTCATGATTAATAATAACATATTTTTATTCAAATCAAAATTCGACTATGACATATAGTATAATAATTGATTAACAACAGCAGGTCTTCAAAGCATATGATTTGTATAATGAACCTTCGCAAAACATGAAAGTGTTATTTTTTAATTGATTTAGATAATGAAAATCTATTTATTTGGCTGCTTCGACCAACAATACCGCATCTACCCTTACGGGATGGGGTATGAACGTTTGGACAGTATTATTTTATTGTGGGACATTAGAGCACATCAGACATATCGAATTGCATTCTGAATACGAAGAATGTCTGATGTGCTCTCATGTCCCACAAAAAATACCGTCGAAAGGCTCAAAACGCTCATTCCAGATCCCTTAAGCATCGCACGCACGCTAGCACAATTCAACATGAAATTAAAAATGGAAACATGACAGATAGGCAGATATACCAGAGTAAAAACTCCGGACATACCTTGAATCTCAGACCTCTCGCCTGTCGGGCGATCGCTCTAACCATAAATACACAAAGAGGTAGGGTCAGATTTGTCATGTTCTATTTTATATCTTAGATTGAAGTCTACCATTAAAACAATTTGTTTTCAAATGTTGTATTGTATTGCTCCAGCAGTTTAGGCATGAATAGCAAAATGGTGTATAACAATGCCCCGTTGAATATTACATACACTTCCGGTGTGGTTTACCACAAATCACAACGTTTTTGTTCACACCATTTAAATGAAAAATACCTCGGGCGTTAAATTTCACTTGGGAATGATAAAAATATGAGTTATATCAATATGTTCGTTGTGACCAATTCCAATGAAAACATCATAAAAATTAGTAACATATAGCAAGGAAATTTTCAAACTACATTTTATCTTGATAAAATAAAAGGAATATTATTGGGCTAAATTTAATTAAAATATATGTAAATAGCGCCATCAATTTGCACTCAAATAATACAGTTTATAGGATAAAATTATCACAAGAAGGCAGAAAAAGATGAAGAATTTGATAAAGAAAGACAATCTAAGTTAAAAAATAACTAACAAATATATTTGTATATTCGTGTGATAGCTGTTGGTATTGTAAATGTCTAGAATTGAAAATTATGCAATGTGTTGTAGTAATACATGATCAATACATGATCAAACAGCCGTGATCTTTTGGTAAAATGACATTGATCCTTTTACTGTTGTTCGTTAAATATGGCGACGTTCCTGTCCTCTTCAAGTCGTTTGCTTTCTTCTTTAAACACCAATAACAAAACCACAGCAATAAGCATAGATGCCAACACTGCCCAGTTCATCCAATGTTGACCTATAATAATAAATGATGATGATAACGACGATGACGATGACGATGATGATGATGACAATGACGATGACGATGATGATGATGACGATGACGATGGTGACGATGACGATGACGATGACGATGATGATGATGATGACGATGATGATGACGAGCAGACGATGATGGCGATAATGATGATAACGCGACACCTACAGAGCAACACCACCCTCTCTTACCCATTAGATACACATTCGTCTAACCAACCTAATTCCACCCACACAACCACTAACACCACACACCCTACCCCGCCCAAACACTTTCAACCTACACCCTCGACCACATCTGACGAATATACCTACCTATATTAGGTATCATCATTATAAAGAAGAAGACACACCCATAACAGTTATCCAACCAATTAAGACTCCCAACTGTTATCCCTTCGGCGACTGGATAGACTCCTTCACATGCCATTTCAAGAAATATTGGCCGTGATGATTTCATTAGAGTCCCATACAAGACTGTGGACAGGTAAATGCTGACTGGTATCCATGTGATTGGAAAAAAGAAAAGAAAACCAAAAGAATATTAAACAAGATGTAAGCTCATTATCTTTCTTTTAGAGATGAAATCAAAACTCGCCGGTTGACCGAGGGTTGAACCGCGTTCCATTGTATAGAACAATAGAAACCGGCTCCAATCTGATGGAACCGCCCGGAACCGGCGGTTGACCGCCAGTTGAGTTTTGATTTCATCCCTTATAATAGTTCAGAGGTCTTATGTGGTCTATACGCGATCAATTTTATTGATCAATATTGGGGACCCTAGGTGCAGGAGTGGATACAAAATGGTACAATGGTAGATTTTGTATCCACTCTTGTATCTGGGGGTCTTTGATCCATAAAATTGAACGTGTATGGGCCGCATAACCGTTCTGAAGATCTAATTAGCGTATGCCACGAATGTGGGTATTATTGAGTTTTAAATCGTTCGCGGAATCAGGTTTGCAGTGGGAAAAGTAGATACCATTAAAAACTTTCACTGCAAAACATGAATAAAATATCACGGAAATTAATCTGCATTCCCGTTTTTATTTCAAAAAAGCTGTACTTACCTAAGTTATATTGTACGATATCTGCAATTATCAGCATAAGCCATATTAGAGCAATAATTGCAGGCACGAACAGGATAAGAATGACCACCCGCATCTTTCCACCGATATGATCAATACATCTGAAAACAATTGCATTATGTCACTATAACCAAATATGTTCGGTCTTTGGACCGACCGTCAATGATTCTTCGATGTTTGTTAGCATTGAACTATAATTGAAGACAGAATTAAAAAGACTATAGTTTGCGTCTGACGTCAGGGCAACGGCGCGTTGTGATTGGTTGCTGACCTGCGCAGTACGGCATTTTTGGTCTAGTTGACACAACGTCAGACGCAAACTAGTATTTTTAATTCAGTCTTCAATTATTTGAACTAATTAATCACAATTGATGTTAAATTAGTATTTGGTATTGGTCAATATCATTACGTGCAAATGATTCTAAATTTAACTTCCGGAAACAATTGAGTTATCACAATTAACAATAGTCCAAATTGATTTCATAAAAAGTTAGCATCGATAGCTGATCGAACAAATGTGGTTCTATTGCCTTTCATATAAAATATCAGTTTCACAGTGAGTATGTTGTGTTTAACTAACTTGATTCTAATCAATACGCAATTTCATACTGTGAGCTCTTTAAAAATCAAAAGTATCGTCGAAACTTTACGAAATATCGCAAAGTTTAGTTCTAAAATTTAATAATCGCATTGGGAACATACCTGCTAGCGGTAAAGGCACCGATCACGCCGCCACAATATGTATAAAATGCAATCCAACTGATGGTATCCTGAACGGATGTGCAAAGAAAAATGGTTAGGCTAAATTAAGAAAAGTCTAATCATATAATATAGTCAGAGAGTACAAACAAAACATTTTGAAGAACTAAGAATCAAAAGGAGTAAAAACAAATGTTCAGCATAAATCCCGAAATATTACAAAATTAGTTTTCGTTTATCATACGATAATGGATCCCACAAAATGTACGCAATTTTCATGTGGCACCCGTTGTAAGAACATTTCACCAAACTTTACGAAACTTCGTAAGTCTCAAAATTACGTGTCATAAGGCACAACATCTTTTTTGGTCCTATAGAGCTATCGGTGCCCGAAGAGCTACCGAAAGCACTTTTTATAGTACCCTGAACATTTGCACAGTCCATTAGTTTTTATTTAAATGAAAAACACTATGCAACTGTTAATTATTATGCTTGATACAATTTATTACATCTCCAGGGAGTGATGTTAAGAGTCATAACCGGGCACCGATAGTTCTATAGGATCATATTGGATGTGGTGCCTAAGTTTCTTTTCACTAAACTTACTTACGAACGGTACCCTTCGTAAGTAATAGGGATTTACTACAGGAACCCTTCGTAAAGCTAGATCTGGTATTGGGTATTCCTAACTTAGGAATTGTTACTTGAGTTACGAAGGGTTAAAAGTTTAGTAAAATATACCCAGGGACCATTTTACCAAGTATCAAATGAAGTAAAAACAAAAATGTTCAGCATATATCTCAGCAAAATTAGAATTGAATTGAATTGAATTGGACCTACCTGTGGAAGCCCAACTGTGCCTTGGAACATAATAACAAGCTGTGTAGCCCAAGTATTTGGAACGCCGATGCTGATACCATAGGCAATACCTGGAATCCAAAAATTATTGGGACTCCTGAAAATGGAAAAAAAAATCCGATAAGATTAGCTGGAAAGTTTTCAAAGTTATTAGATTTTTCTATTCATTTGACATTTCGTTGGCAGTATTCGACATTTCTAACATTTTTGAGAAAATTGGTATGGTAGTTTGTTATGTTCTGCTCTATATATTCACCAAAAGCCATGCTTCAAAGTGACTTAATTAGTAAAATATCAATTAATTTAATTATGTCTTGAAAATTGCATTTCTTTTAACCAGGTTTCAATCGACAATAATGTTTCAATCAAGATTATGCAGCAAATGAAAATCGCTAAATTCTGAAACTGCAAATATTTTAACATAATGTTATTTAATTATTAAGTGTTGACAAATCATTTGGCAAATAATGTTTGCAAAAAAATAATTAACAATAACCATTTAAAAATATTATTGTGTGTTCTCATACAAAACGTTTTAAAATGTTTTTAGGACCTTTGTATAATCAGAATTTAATGTTATTACAACGTTTTTCCCTAAACCAAAACCCAAAATATAATTTGATTGAAACGTTTTCAAAACTTTTTTGTGTTTACTGAGATGTCAACCCCATCACTGGTTAACACTTGCCACCAGAGGATCAGCTGTTCTAAAGATGCATCTGGAGATAAGATGCGATATAATAGCCACTCAACTGAATTCTTAAAAAAAAAAAAGAATGTACCTTATTAGTTTCTTCACTCCTGGTAAGAATTCTTCTCTGGTCTTACTTGCTGATACACTGGGTGGTGTAGGTGGTTTAGCCGGGAAATATATCCAGGCTGCTATGCAAAGGATCGCCATCATGGCGCATTCTGTAAAACAATATGACCAATAGACTGGTATAGTTCGTTGTTTACGAATATGCCCTTTTTAGATTTGATTACTATATACATTCAAAGTTTAGAAACAATGATTTTGACGTGCTAACTTCCATCACTACTATTGTGGCATGTTCTTGACATACAGGGTGTCCCTGCGAGAACTGTATTGTCAGGAACTGACTTTTTTGGTATTTAAAGTTGATGGTTTATGGAATGATTTGGAGCCGTAGTGGTCAGCGACAACCTGTAAATTGTGCTGAGGCTTGTAGATCAACGTCTAGGCATTGTGCCTGTGCGTAGCGTACTATACATCAATGCACCTTTTTAAATATAAACCAAACATAACTATACCACTGATGTGGTTGAGAGATATATCAGCTATCACATTTTTTTAAATTTTGACAATTGACCCCTCCGTTTTTGAAAATAAAGAATTACAAAACTACCTCATTTTCAGCCCGTTCCATGGAGTCAAATATCTGTCAATGACAATAAACGCCTCATGCGCTGATGATTCGCAATGATTAGCACTCCTAATACAGATCATCGATTGATATTTGAATCCATGGAAATGTTTGAAAATGAGGGCGTTTCGTAAAATTCGTATATTTCACGAACGGTGTAGTCAATTAAAAAAAAATCAAAAAGTATATGAAAGTTATTTCTAGTTGTCATTTAGTTGTCAATTTGTCAAGAACGAAGCAGTTTCAAAATTAAAAAAAAAATTATGAAAGCTGTAACTTGTAGGAAGGTATCTAATCTTGTTTTGTTCAGGAATTAAAATACTAAAAAAATCAAAAAAACCAAAACAAAAAAATATCCGATGGTTTCAGATACACCATGAAGTTACTTACCGATATATAAAAGTCTATATATATCACTTATTTGTTTCTGTTTCACGACTGGGCCAATGGGACCTAAAAGGAAATGACATCCAAATATAAAATTACATGTACTCTTCCTTATCATTTAGCACCAAACAAAAGTTTAGATTTTTTTCTTCTTTTTTTCAAGCATCTATATCTCAGATTATTCGTGACATATTCATGTCGTGTTGCATATCAATAGATAGCTACGTTATCCCCCTTTACAATGATACCACATTTGAAACAATCACCTTTTTGACGCCCGAGTACACGTCTTGTAAATGTAGTGGGGTCTCAAACCGAATGTGCCAAATTGAGAATTATTCTGTGCAGCAAGCTGTAATCTCATTTCACAATATGAAACCTAAATGTAATCTTCCAAGATAACAATGCTCGCCCACATAACGACTACCCACAGAATATGGGAGTAGAGAGAATGGACTGGCCTGCCATCAGACCAACCTCAACCCGATTGAACACTTGTGAGACCAGACAACCACATTGAATGACCTGCGACAAATCCTGGTTGAAGAAAAGAATGCCATTCTACAGCAACATGTGACCAGTTTGGTGAGCAGCATGAATGGGTGGAGGTGCTTGGTTGTGGTGGCTGTGTATGATTTTCCACCCGTTATTGAGGTTAGTTACTAGTATTGTTTGAGCATAGAATAATGATCAATTTGGCACATTCTGTTTGAGACCCCACTAAATTCTTTTAGACATGTCATCCATGCAAATGTGATTGTTTCAAATGTGGTGTCATTGTAAAAATATAATGTAGCTATCCATTGATATGAAGCACGAGTTGCTGAGTTTACTATTCGCTTCGGTGCTATGGTGCCATCCCTCTTGTGTGTCAGCTTTATTTGTCTCAACACCTTTAGGTAATGCTCTCCACCCACCACCTTAAGCAAAGTTCTGTAATCTGAGAACAACATACCACTGTCAAATGGTAAATGTTCAAAGTTGGAATCACCGGATTGACTTACGTTCCTGGAAATAAACAGATTGTAACATATTTATTTGTGTTATTATTTTAGTACATTTGTTATCGCACGGGTATATCGAGTTGTAGAATATTGGACATAATTATGGTTACAGGCTCGCGATAGATGATGAGCGTATTAACGTTGGTGCTGGTGATATACACGTCAATGATTATGATGATGATATTGTTAGGAGTCTTAAATGAACCAAAGATAAAACCACCTTTTACCCAAATTCACTTCCGAATGTACAATAAAACACACTGTTTGTATAAGTTAACAAAATCTGAATATTTAATGAAGAGTAAAATATATTTTAACAATGATCATGATGCAGTTATGTCTACAGTAGAATTCAAAACCGACCTTTGCAGGACCTAAACCCCATTAAAAGCTATTAAACCAAGATAACACTCATTGAAAACAGCTCAACTGATTAAATCAGATCTTCTCTGGTTGTGCACATGTGTCTGTTTTATATGTGCGGTCCGGTATCGCAATGAGCTGGTATTATAGCTTCAGTTGGGTAACCGATTATAAAGGAAACGCAAGGAAACAATGAAATGAGCAACATAATGATTGTTGACTTAACACGGTTTGGAAATAATTTCTTCATATTTTTTGGCGTTATCTGTCGTTTACATATCCTTCCTAAAACACAAAAGTGCGACTATTTCCAAACACCTAAATTAGCTAAAAATTTAGGACATGTTACAAAACTATATTTTCTAGAATTTCATTGCATACTTTAAATGTAGCTTGTACCGTTTTGTTGTGGCATCCTTCAGAACTGAGCGGTCCGTTACCAATATTTTCGGTCAAATCTCCATTCAATTAACACGGGGAGTTGGCAAGTTATGAGCTAGCTATGCCTTCCCTCACTCATATTTTACCAAAGTGCGACTATTTCTGAACATCTAATCTAGCTGTAATTGTAGGTCATGTTAGAGAAAAATATTTGCAAGAAGTTTGGGGAATACTTTAAATATTGGCCGGTTATTTTTCACACAGTGATGTTAACTAGGCAAATGCTTAATACTTCTAACATACACTATTTGTAAAGGTCGCACGTCAATGGTGAGAGCACTGTGTATTGTGTATAGGAAAACGGACAGTAACTGCAGTATGTTTTGCATATGACAATAAATGCATACAGTTGAATCACAATGTTATTAGTGAATGTTACTGTTTACTTATCCGGCAGTCCTCATCTTATTGTTGACTTCACAGTTCTGTGGCACTCAATATTCTGGACGATTGATGTATATCCTGATTCAAACTTGTCCCGCGAAGACCACTGTTCAGCGAAGTCCACTGTTTATTTGAGTTATATAACCTTTGTATACAAACCCTTTCAAAAATGGTGCTGCTTTTACCAATCCCTCACTTTCTCCAGGAAACAGGCGGCTCTTTTCCATACAGTTTCACTTATATATTGACAGATGTGTTGTTTCATAAACCAGACTTCAGCAAGTCGACAGAAGAATATTATTCCCTTTAGGGAGGATGTGTACTTTCGTGCACTCGAAATTCAATTCGTTAATGATATTAATAGCACAATATTGGCTATGCAAAATGACTGGTCCATAGATATCTTTCTTTGAAGGCAAATAGACTACCAAATACATTAGAGAAAGGCTACAACATCTTTCTTGATCCAAATCTACCACAAAACATGTTTTTATTTGTTATACTAGCAATTGAATTAACACAGAAAAGAAGGTAGAAGGAGAGAAGAGGAAAAAAAATCTTATACATCTTACATGGTTTTGTTGTTAACAGTTGCGCTGTCTTGCACCACCCATGGTCCTAATATAAACGATATCGCTACACCAAACCCCATAGAAGTTTGAGCTATAGCAGTGGCGGTTGTTCTTTGGTATGACGGAAACCAGGCTGCCGACATCAATGACGGACCCTGAACTAGAAATGGCCCAGCAAGAGCTATGAATGCCTGACCTATGTTGGCTGTCCTGAAAAATTCAAATTCAAACAAAAAACGATAATATTGCGCACAATTCATCGACTATAATGTGCATTCTTCCTTTCCTCTTCTATCCTTCTTTTTCATATTCTCATCTTCACTTTCTCCTGTTACTCACATTTCACCATCCTTCCATCCTAAAGATTCTCTTTTTCTTTCCTCCTTCTCCTTCTTTTTCATATTTTTTTCTTCACTTTCTCCTGTTACCCACATTTCATCATCCTTCCATCCTGAAGATTATCTTCTCTCCGCACCCTTCTGATCTTCTGCTGTTCTCTTCAAAATCATGTTATTTCCTTCATTTCATTCTCTTCCAAACAGGTCATTCTGGGCTTTATATTGATTGTATGTAGTTTCAGAGCCATTTTTACATCCAATATTGGTTAGTGCAAAGTATGTATACATCATACACTTCGTTAATAATTGCAACAAGAAGTAAGTTATATTTATCGCTTCCCTATTTACATGTCTGGCTGTTTCGATGTCTACTGTTTCGATGATCGATGATGTGAAGCACGATTTCACCACCTCAAAGGGTGTTTGTTACATACTTGAATTATCGTTACAGGTAAAGCTGTTTTGTAAATTTGTATTTTTTGTTTATTTGTAAATAATAACTCCCTTATGTTTCTGTCATCTCTAAAATAGTGCATTGTGGGATACTTACCATTTAAGGTATTCTTCAGCAACTGGAATGCATCTTATAGCCGCACCAATGAATCCCAGTGTTTCAGCTATTAAGAACATTACTCGTAAACCTTATCAAAATATGAAAGAAAACGAAACAAGCAATATGATTTGTTTCAATTCCTCATGTTCTGTTCCTGAATTCATTCGGCCAAAAATGGGTCCTATTCACACCAAGCTGGTGTTTTACTGGCCAAAGTGGTGGATTAAAGCCGTTTAAAAATCGTATAATGTATCCTGTTGTAAGCTTTCACCATTCTTTTGTAACTCGAGTGGTGCAATGCGGTTTGAAAGCCCCATCAAGGCTGCATCATTTCACATTTCGGGTGGGATGGGACCAAGCTATGGCTGCCATTGAGGTTTAGGAATGCGTGAAATTGTATTCGTCTATAGGGCATCCTTCCCATTGCCCACCAAGTATCATAGTGAGTTGCCCTAATGATTTTCGCTGTTTAAAGTGAAGCCGCCGGCATTTGTAGATGAGTACACTTAAATATACCGTTTGTAAAATGTTAACAGGGCAGGATATGAGCAAACCGTTTAAGTATATATATATTACTTTGACTTTTCTGGACTTCGCTTATAGGCTACCTGGACGTTCCTTGCCCTATGTTACCCTACCTGGACTCTTCTCGCCTAAAATTGGTACTTTCTGGAGTAGTTGGGTTTTCAGTAAAGCAACACTCACCGAATTTATCCATGATGCCAGCAAATGGTATACAAACAAATACGCTAATCACACCGCCCCACACAGAGAGAAGTGCTATATCGGCTTGGTTCCATCCAAATATATTCATAGCTAAAAAGCAAATAGCATGCACAAGGTATTTATACCGTCTGTTCAATGTTACTGGATCATTTCTGCGTAATTTTAGATTACCAGGGGATTCACTTTATTATCATAAAAAAGATATTTAAAGAAATTAAAGCGTCCTTGGAGTAAAAATTGTAGTATAAATGTTGACATACACAAATTTCATTGATGATTTTTTTTGTAATCGATCACAAAAAAAAAAACCTGTTATAACAATTTTGAATTTAGCCTGAATGCCGTAAATGTGGGCCTGTCGCTCTTTTTTTAGGTTAACGCTGTAACGCTGTTTTTACTATTATCCAGTGAACCATAGTTATTTCAGATACAAAAAACCTCCAGAAAAAGAATGAGGACATATATTGTTGAAATAACTTTTATTGATTTCGAGTCTTAAATTTACGGTCAAATTCCAAACACTAAAACAAAACATTGCGACACAGATATTTCTAGACTTATACCGTAAACGTTCGCCTAATGGCGCTATGGAGTTCATGGAAATGAGAGAGCGCCATCCCTGTAAAAGCCGACTATTATCACTGATCATTAAGGGTACCTGTAGTTAAAGGGTGAAACCTATCGACACATACAATTATGAACAAGATCGAACAAACTTGTTCATGATAATGCGGTAATCATTCACCTGATACGTTGTGGCCCAGTGAGCAGAGCATTAGACTATAGTGCGAGGATAAAGAGAACTTGTGGAGAAGATTGATGGTTCGAATCTCATGCAGTAATTTCTGACAGATTATGATGTCTGTCAATGTGTTTTTTTCTGATTTGAGGAAATTTTATTCTCTATTTTCTTGATTTTATCTTTAACATTGTTTATATAATTTTATTATTTTATCTTGTATGTGTCTTTTTTATGATTCTTTGTTTTTATCGTTTCATTTTAGAGTAACTCAATCCATTTAATCAAATGTTGTAATGAACCTATTTGATTGTATAGGCATTTGTTATGTGTATCAGACGAACCGTCGCGTGCGACAAGTCTTTCAATTCGCGCGAGTGTCCTTGCCTATGCATCTGTGGTCATAAGAGGTATATCATTTTATTCGAAGGGGGGGGGGTCCAAATATACGGGGGTCATAAAGTTTTGGAAAGAATAATAGGAGGGGTCATAAAATGTTTTATGACCAAAATGTAGGGAGTCACAGGATGACCACAGAAAGTGTATTATTTTATTCAAAAAGACTGATTTCAATACAATTTTGGGGTTTGGGATCATAAAATTTTTGTTGCCGAAATAGGGGGTGCGCAATTTTATTGACGCAGACTTTTTGTAAATTTGGGACCCCCCTTCCGAAAAAAATTATAGCCCTCTAAGAGGAACCTAGCTATATTTGTTTGAAACTGTTCCACGGAGGATGTATCATAATAGGCTCAGTCTTCAAATGATATAAATAAAATTTGAATGAGTGAACGAACAAAATCATACAACGACCAACTGAATAGAGGCTGTGCATATGACGTATCATCCCGTAAATATGGCGGACTACTCAAATGCATTCAACAAAAGCATATTGCATCTACCGCGACAGTTCGTCTCACACACATAACAAAATGCACTACGATCAAATAGGTTGATGGCAACATTTGATTGAATGTACTGCACTGCGCCATGATTACGGGGAAGAAACCGGTTCAAATCCTTTGTTTGGAGCCAATCGATAAACGCAAGGCCTCTATAGCTATCATTGAACACTGGCTAGGATTCCACAACACAATGAGAACATGTTATAAGGCGCTTTGGAAGGCACACAATACCCCAATGGCTTTCCATATTACAGCATGTCTCAAAAAAAATTGTGCAAGTAAAAAGCGCCCTCTATGGCAATTAGAGAATACCGTTATGACATAATGCTTACATCAACGTCACGGGCGCAGTCTAAGCTCTCAAATGCCGTTTGTTCTGTTCAATTTGCTTGTTCCAATTTCGAGATATGTTTAATTAACAACGAAAGGGTAAAATCACAATTGTGCCACTTTTACTATAGGGAAGAGAGCTGTACATGTAAATCAATGATAGCTGATGTTGATGCGTCTATTGCACTCCTCCTTTCGGGGCGCATGCATTAGACGCATCAACATCAGCACGCTTGCATTATTTTGTCTAATATCTCTCGCAACAAGTAATACGCGTTCATTAATCTGTATAAGTATGTATAAGTGCGCAATGTTTGTTTGTCTTTTAACATGTCTTAAGTGACTAAGAGAACAGCATTTACCATGAAAAAATCATGATAAAATCATTGACATGCACATGTATTTAATTTTTACAGCAGCATGTGAAATATTTATTTATCTTTTAATCTCTTTTAAGTGAAAAAAGAGAATCATCATTCCTGCATCATGATAAAACAGTCAAAAAAATTTTGTATTCTGTTATTGATGCATTCTTTTGATTTCACGAAGGAACTCTTGATAAAATTGATGCTACCACTGTTACATGTAAAGCCCTGTTCCTAGTAAAAGTGGCACAATTGTGATTTTACCCTTTCGTCTTTAACTAAACATATCTCGAGATTAAAAGAAGCAAATTGAACAGAACAAACGGCATTTCAGAGCTAAGACTACGCCCTTGACGTTGATGTAAGTATTTTGTCACAACGGTATTTTCTAATTGCCAGAGAGGGCGCTTTTCACTTGCACAATTATTTTTGAGACAGGCTGTATGTGCACTCAACAACTATTCAGTATCGAAGCCCGGTATCGAAGTTACGTAATGTTACTATGTCAACGGGATCACGCGCTTAAGTAATGAACCACGATCGAAACAATCAGTACACAAAAAGGCATACCAAAATAGCGTGATCGTAATGATCGCCATACAAACAGTGTTTGGTTCCGATACCATCACGGAGTTACGTAACTACTTCGTGGTCTGATAGTTATATGATCAATGGTCTGATATACTTGGGTTCGATCCTTTTAAGAAAAGAAAAAATAGCTGATCATTTATAATGCATAAATGAATAAAGTAATGTAGTTACACGATTTGAAACATTGAGACCGTTCTATTTTTCAAAGGTCATTTAACTGTTAAATGTAGTGGAATATATCACGCATTGATAGGTAGCAGGTGGAGCAAATTTTGTCAGCGGTTTTTGTTGCCGTTTGTTCGCAGTGCCTATTTATCTAAAAAAAAATAAGAAAATTACAATTAAATTAAAAAAAATTCACAATATTCGTTCGTAAAATGGGGACAAAATCCAAAAACATTTCTTGACCCTTCTTCACATAAAAGTGGGGGCAGAAATCAAGATTCGAACAAGTATCATTCACCATTCAAGGCGCACCCTCTACCGACTGAGCTAACGGGTCAGACAATAGAAGGGTGTAATTTTGAACTGAAGAATATAAAAATAAATATGAAGAAATTACAATGTTATAACAAGATTTACCAAAATGAGTTAGGTATAACGTATGAATCGATTTACAAATTAAGTCCAATGGCACTTTGAGAAAGAATACCTGAAGAAACCCCAAAACATTTGCTGCTCTAGCAACTAACCTAGTGACCTAAAGTATTGGGTCATGTCACGATATTTTTTCTGAGGCATTATGTCCAGGTTGCTCAATTTAACATACACGTATCCTTAATGCTGTTGAGATTTTACAAGGATGGCGCTCTCATATTTCTAAGAATCCAAAAGCGCCATTAGGCGAACGTCTACGGTATATGATGATCATAATGATGATATATGAACGAAATTTACTATATATACCTGTGCTGGCTACAGGAGCCCAAAAGTTCCATATCAATATCTGCGCAATAGATGCCACCGAGAACATGACGAGGATATAGAATCGTCTTTTATACACCACGTGCTCCTCCACGGGTTCTTCTTCTTCATAGAGCTGGTCATCATCAAAGCTTGATGCATCTAGGGGCGCGTAGCCTTGAAATAGGTATTAAGAGGGTTTATCCGATAGACTCAGATGGTAGGTGGAAGATGGGGGTCAGCAAATTTTGTTCATATTTTGTCAATCAAACATGTGTCCATGAGTATTTACAGTGGAGGTATTAAAAAAATTTGAGGACCCCCCACTGGGAGATACTGGACCCCCCTCAAATTGACCCCCATGATTGTCTTCTCAGACACAAAAACTTTGAAATGTGCACTAACTTTTGATTAGAGCCACGTAATAACGCGCATCTGCAGACATTTTATTTATACTTCACAGTAATAATACACATTTTGTCTCGACATAACAATTAAAAATTCTTTGGACAACGTTTGGGTTGTTCCATTTTCAGAGAGGGGTGTAATGGCCTTTTCAGCAATTATGTAAATGTGAAAAATCCTAATTTTGAAGCAAAGTTTGCAAGATGATTGTGAGAGTTCCTCAATATTTTTGTCAAAGTTATTTACTTGTTGGATAAAGTAGATATAGGTTGAACAATTGAGCAAATAAAAATCGTGGAGACTTTTTCCGTTTTAAAATGAGCACATCCTACTTTATGCTCTTTTTCAGAAAAGTTCAAAATTGCGATCTTTCCATGCTAAACTCAGGTACGGTGATTTTCCAAGTTTAAAAATGAAATTTGATGAAAAGGGTGCCTATCAGAAGTAAACAACATCAACAACACTATTACATAATAAATTGGGGCCTAAATTGTGTTGGATAAATGCTTAGAACAGGACTATTCCATAATTAGTTGGGGTGATATAGAAACTCCTATCTATCTATGATTCTCGATTTTTGAAATACCAATCATGCTGCTGAAATTATATGGATTTTTGGGGTTTGTATTGAGGGTCCTTTGATGGTCAATATACTAGTATAGTGCTCTCTTTCATCTGAGTGACCTCTGTCTATTAGTATTAAGGGGGCGCAGACCACCAAATAACCTCTCCATCATAGTGAAAAGCATGTAAAAATCAACATTTTAAAGCGGCAATTCTACCACGCATGACAATTTTTTTTTACGTTATCTTTAGCTGTATTAAATAAAGCCTAAATTTTCACTTAAGCTCCAATTTTGTCTATCTTTACAGGTAAGGTTCAGTTTTTATTAACAAATGTTAGAAAGTGATGCTTCTATTTCAACACCGAAACTAGTACTAAAACGGGCTCTGTTAGCAGTTATTCGGAGAGGGCCTACTTTTCTTGTGATATTGAATTTGCTTAATGTTACTGAGGAAATTTGCTTAAATATTAGTATAAATGGCCATTGCCATGGCAACTGCCTTCTCTTTGAAATCTCCTAATACATGTAGCTTAAAATTAAAGAATACATGTATATCAATAGTATACTTATAAAGTGTAATATAAACTTTTTTTAATGCAGCAAATTGCTCAAAATGAAGGGAATTGGGCAATTTGGGGTCAAACTGCCTAAAATTCCAAGATCATAGATTACTGGGAAAATTCACTTAAATATTAGTAGGCCTATAATGGCCATTTGCATGGCAATTGTCTTCCCTTTGAAATCTCCTAATACAGTTTCCGTAGCAACATAGCAACTAGCCATTTATATTATGTTTTTTGGTGTTTGTTTTTTGTAAATTTTACCTCATATTGTGGAGATCTCCTTAAAAATTTTACTCCCAAATAGCCAGTATCGGGGATAATAAATTTTATTTCCCTGATCTTATTTTAACATATCACATGTCACCGTAGAAGGTCAAGGGTCAAAACACATGGCTTGGTTGGAGCTCTCCCCTACTGACAGTGTAAAAAAAGATCAGGAAAAGAAAATTCATTACCCCTGATACTGGCTATTCCGGGTAAAATGTTTAAGGTCATGTTCACATGATAAGGGAATTTGCCAAATGTTACCGGGACATTTGCTTTAAAATTAGTATAAATGGCCGTTGCCATGGAAACGGCCTTCTCTTTGAATTATCCTAGCTCACAATTAAAGAAGCCTCGTATAATCAGTAATATAAAGTGTAATACAAACTTTTGTAATGCAAGAAATTCAGCTAAAAATGTGAAAACAGTAAAATCCATTAAACTATAAAAATTGTGTAAAAGTCTGCAGTGCAAAAATAATCTACATTTTTTACTAAATGTAAAGTATGTTGTGTGTCATACAAGCTTTTGCAATGCAAGAAATTGCTAAAAATGTAAATACAATAAAATCCATTACTATCAAAATTGTATAAAAGTCTGCAGTGCAAAAATCTACATTTTTACTTAATGTAACATATGTTGTTAACCTGTTGTCTAGCTTTTTCTATAATTTAAATATGAGGTCTATGGGCCTGGTTCATAATTTGGGTAAAAAGGGTGCATTGGGTCAGAAATGGTCGAAACTCAACACATGAAGATTTGAGACTACTTTTAACTGCATAAATAGATTGATTGATCAAAAGAAAACATAGTCTAGACCCCAGAACCTGGTAAAAAGACCCAAAAATGACAAAGTTATGGCTAAAAATGTGATTTTCAGGGAAAAATGCGGCCATTTTGGATTTTTGCCGTGCACATTCTTTTTTGAAACCCATGCTTAATATTTTGTAATTTCATGTTGAGATAGGCCTAGGTCAAATAGAACATAAAAAACCCTTATCCCGAAGCAAAACAAAACAAGTCCCATTTATAGCCCACTCCTAGTATCAAGATCCACCCCTAGGTTATTAGGATTTAGTACTTTGGGGTATGGGGCCCTACTAGGCCTAGTTCCTATAGCTTAAGTACTGATGCATGTGAAATGATTAAGAATCAGAATAGGAGCTTGTGATTTTCATAATAATCATAATATCACTAACATGTATGAATACGAGCTTGTGACATGAGGTAGGGGCTCATATTCAAGGAGCATTATCTACTGGCGATTTTACCAATATGCTGTAAAAGAGAAACACCTACCCCTGTACATGATTTGCATTCTTAAATGTGGTTCTTAACTCCCCGATACAATAACTGACTATTGGCTCAAGAAAAGGGACTGCTACAGTGCAAATATCTTACATTTGATGTTGGTGTTGTATACAGCATCATTATACCAATGTCACATATTGGGAAAATCCATGTTTGTGTTCTATGAAAAGTAAAAAAGTCTCCATGATTTTTATTGCACTATATAAATGACCTATGTACAGAGGTTCTCTCCTATAATGAACAATTTGAGAAAGATTGAGGAACTCCTACAATGACGTCACAAAGTAGGGGGATATTTCACTTTTCATAAATGGAACATCCCAATATAAACATTTGTTGTTTTATATTTTTTGATAAAGACAAAGGATTAAAGAAGGTGTGTAGAAAAATTTATATTCATAGATGCTTGTCTTAGGTGGCAAAAATTTGTTCAAAAATGGCATAAAACGGCATTTTACAAGTCAGGGAAATACGTGTTAGGGGGCATATTTTAGGGGGCCCCATATTTCCCAGGAGGGGGCATAGCAGATTTTTTTATACTGATTATTACGAACACTTATCCAAACTTATTAAATTACCAAAATATGGTTGAAATTTGCTGACCCCCATCTTCCACCTTTTTCCCATGGCATCTGTATTTCTCAGAAAATCTCTCTTAACACAAAAAAAGCAAATTATACCAACTTAAAAAAAACCTTTTAAAGGGTTAAGCAGCGCCAAGGATTTATCATTTAAATATTGGCAATGCACCATAATCATATACCAAAATCGCTGAAAGGTACGGTACCCTAACACCGTGGCACATCCCCGTATACATACCTCCAACCAGGGAGACCCCCACGTGTATTTTGTATCGTGTATGATCATGAGAATTGAATATTTCGGACAACCGTGCTTTTCCTTGTGTTTATAACACTTTTTAATCAAAGTTTTTACTCCCGTCCTCTATCAAAGTATAATCATGACATGACATGAACTTGCGGCACGATAAAATAACATTTTCAACCTAGTTTTTGACCCCATCATCTCCATCAACCTACAATCATGAGCCTCGCATCGTCATGAATAATTTGTTGCTCATACCCCCCTACCCCCGCTTTTGACATTCTCGAGCGCCGTGGCTCAAATAATCATGGTACAAAATGAACATTGGAGTCGGCAAATCCCGGTACGCGTCTGTCTCACGCCAAGCAATTCCAAAAAGTTGACAGCCCTGTTGTCGACTCCGTGATTTCGTTTATTCCACTGAATACTGTGTGAACTACATCTAGGCCTATACTCACACGCAAAATACGGGAGTTGTGAAAGATAAGACTAATTACATCAACTGACCATGCTGATCGAGTGACGACCAACATCAAAATGATGACGTAACAGCTGTTCATCAGTCGATAGTATCCTTGACTCGCAATGCATTATGGGGGTTTCACTCTCATGTAATCTCTTTCTCAGTCAGTTACTGACATACCGTATTCACTCGATAGTTAGCACATGTGCCTACTATCGAGGGCTTTTGAAAACGTGCAAAAACGAAAAAAAATGAACAGCGCCATCTACAAAAGTGACAAAAGTGTAAAGGGTTTTGAGCAAATCATCGATACACATAGCTATATACGAACAATTAAACCTACAAATTTTTGTGTTAACTACATTGGTAAAGCGACAGACTTTGAATCGTCTTAAGAAGAGCGAACTGAGCAGGAGTTCGAGGCTCGTTATAAACTTTTCCGTTGCTTTATTGTTATTTTGGGGTTTGAGCTTTTCTTGATAAATTTAATCTTTTTTTGCTTTGTTTTTCATTTTGTTTCTTTATTGTTTCTTATTTGCTTTATTTTGTTTTGTTTTTTCTTTTCTTTTTCTTCTTTCTTTCTTTTTTGTTCTATTCACACTGGGGGGAACTTACAAACAGTTTATAAAAGATTATTGTTGAACGAGACACTGAATTAGAAATAACATTGCAAAAGGTACGAGAATAAGTTTGTGATGGTCTAGTGGCTAAGTCCGTGCCTGAAGTGCGTGAGGTTGGAAGTTCGAACCCTACTATAGCGGGTTTTTTTTTGTTGAAAATATTTATGATATTAGTAAACAACTTTCAGGAAGGGTTTCTGATCATTTGAAGCAGAAATAATGAGGTAAAATGAAAGAAAGCATTTTTTTATCTTGACCGCTTGTGGTGTTCTATTGAAGATAATTAAAGTTACTCTAGACAACGAAACGCTGATTCCAATTATGTGTATGTCTGGGTATGGTGTAAGAACGGTATAAAAATTACAAATAATATTATGCCAAAATATCAGGTTTGAAATTCGTAAATTATGGCTGACACTATCTTATTTTTTAATATGTAGGCCTACGCATAAAGAAAAACATTGCAAACGTGTTGCATAGAAATATTTTAATTGATCATAATACTGACGGGCCTACACCATAGGCCTAACAGAACAAGAGAGAAAAAATCGAAATGCTGTAGGATTCGAACCTTCAACCTCTCGCACTTCAAACCACGGCGTCAACCACTAGACCATCACAACCTGCTGTAACATACTCGTATCTTTTGCAACCTTATTTCTCATTCAGGGACTCGATCAACAATAATATTTTTAAAACTGCTTTTAAGTTCAGTCAAATGAGGTGATATTACTTTTTATATTGACTTCAATATTTTGTAGGTCAATGCAGTATTTTACTTGAATAAAGAAATATCACTGGAGTCAACTGGACGATTCTGACGATTATTATTCGATATAATGACAAGGCCGGCTGATATTTTGCTAGTGACACTTGTCACTAACGGGACACGCACGATTGAGACACGGGCCGTTTTGAGAGTAACTTTACAACCTACGACTCGATTGTTCCACCAATCATTTTCGCTGAAAATTTAATACAAGCTCAAGTTAGTTAATATCTATCATTACAGAAAAGCATAAGACCGGCGTTTGCTCATAGTTGTAGATACAGGGTGTCCCAAAAAAAAGAGGCCCCACATTGCGCCTTCTTTTTCTCCTATTTCTGAAACGTTGATCAAATATATTTTGGTATGTAAAGAAACCCTAAATCGTTAGCTTTAATAAACCAAAACAATTTTTTCAATCGGCTCACAATTTTTGAAGATATGCCCTCTTTAAGAAATGTACCCGTTTTTTACTCTGTCCACGGATGAGGTTTGGCTACATCAAAGATTTAAACGAAACACACGGTTAATGACATGGATAGATAATAGCATTAGTCTTGGGAAAGCATTCACTATAAGCGAGGATCACTAGCTAGCTTCGAACATCTTCGCAACCCCGTATTACTGCTGCATTCGCAAGTATCCGGCGCACAAGGCCTTAAGGATGGTACGCAACGCAATTAATGCAATGAGAACTAGGGCTGAAACCTGTATTCGTCACGGAGGCAACCAGGTAGAGGGCAGAGCAGTACAGTAAACTCACTTCAAAAGAACCAAAGACAAAATAAACATCCCTTTTCAGGGCTACCTTTTATTCCAAAAAGAGAAATGACTTATGTTGTCAATAAAAAGAAAGCAAGAAACGAGAAAAACATAAGTAATTGCAAGTACAGCAAAAGAAGTCCCATCCCACATCAATTTCGCCCAAATTAATGACACTTAACAAAATCCATAACCCATAAGCCCACCGGTAAAGCCCATTCCCTTAAATAAAGTTGTTATTTAATAAAGTTATCATCGAGGAATGTTTTACATTCATGCATGGTATATGCACTTTTCAATCTTTGAAGTAGCCAAACTTCCTCCGTGGACAGAGTGAAAAACGGATACATTTCTTTAAAAGGACATATCTTCAAAAGTTATGAGCCGATTGAAATAATTGTTTTGGTTTATTAAAGCTAACGATTGAAGGTGTCTTTACATACCAAAATATATTTGATCAACTTTTCAGAAATAGGAGAAAAGAGGGCGCAATGTGGGGCCTCTTTTTTTTGGGACACCCTGTATAACCATTTTGGTGATCGTGACATGCAATTTTTCTCATTTTCCCGGCCACTTTGGACATGTTCAAGCTTCTTTATTTTCAATATTATTCAACTTTTACTCGTTTTTTGTTCTTTGCACAAATGTTTGGTATCTTATCCGTGATCATGGTACACAATTTAAGCAAAAAACGACCCGTGTCTCCCATTTCTGGAGCTATTTCGCTAAAACATGTTTGCCGGCCAAATTTTCAACATTTACTTACGTAACCCGTGTTCACCAACCCGTAAAAATTTCTATCGAACAAAAGAGGTCACGAAGTTGCCGTCGTACTGATTACACGCTACAGAAATTCTATATTTTTCAAAGGCTCTGATGATGGTTCCCTTCTATCAAATGACTATCATTGAAGACTGAGTTTGCAGTCTATTTCAAAATACTGACTTCGTTTTACATCAAGAAGGACACTATAACTGCGACTTAAACGTGATATGGACATGCTTTTTAACCGCAAAGAAATCTTTTGCATTTTATAATTTTAACCTTATCCAGTATACTTTTATGATTTTGTGCAATACGAAAAATAAAAAAACAAAGAGCGTGTTTATAGTGAGCCAGATTATGCGGTATTTAGCTGGACTGCTACGCAGTCTATATTTGTTTATGTTTTCCTAATTGCAAATCTAGACTACGCGGTAGTTTAGCTAAATAACGGAAAGATTGTCTCACTATAAACACGCTCATGTGTAACATGTAAAATCCCGCTCCGATTCAATTGTGCCTCTTACATTGTGTGCTTTATTGAATCAGGGACCTTGTATACGCTGGCGAAGTTACGTAATAATCGGATTAACTACCATAGCAATAGGTGAAAACAATTTTTGAATATACCGCGCAACACTGATACGTTCACGCGGTTCCTCTTCATTGAACCATATCATGCTGATTACTTGCACCTGTAAGATTAGTATCTTTGAAAAGACCAGTATTGTATTCAATCTATGATTGCAGACATACACAGGTGATGAGTGTAACCTGCTTGTAGTGCAGCGCGATATGTTCAAAATTGTTTTCACCTATTGCTATGGTAGTTAATCCGATTAATTACGTAACTTCGCCAGCGTATAGAGGCCCTGCATGAAATTATCGATTGGCTCCAGACAAAGGATTTGAACCGGTGTCCTTCACCGTAGTTATAGCAGTCCATTCAATCAAATGTTGTCATCAACCTATTTGATCGTAGTGCAGGGTTATGTGTGAGACGAACTGTCACGGTAGATTGCAATCATGCTTTTGTTGAATGCATTTGAGTAGTCCGCCATATTTACGGGATGATGCGTCACATGCAAGGCCTCAATTGGTCTGTTTATAGTGAGCCAGATTATACGGTATTTAGGGTATAAGTACATCTTATACGGTATTGATCGCCACTATAAACAGACTAATAGCGCTATTTGCCGTACATATTATACGGAACTGATATCCTTCGAAATCGATGGATATTGCAGTATATTCATTCCGTATGCGGTCACTATAAACAGACAGGGATTAACGATACCGTTATTCAAGGAAGTTGAGCAGGCCGGTATCGTTTCGACGGCAAACTATTTGAAACTGGCACTATATTTGTGTCTCCCACATTGCACTGCGGTGACCTCGAACACGCCGAGTTCAACCACCTCGGATTCAGAATAGCGCTATTGGTCGCCACTATAAACAGCCGAGATAACGGATAAGTGACATTCCAGCCTAATCCCATATACGTATAAGGATACCGTATAAATACCGTACACCACTATAAACACGCTCTATATGGAGGGACTGGGAACGGCTTCCACCCATTGTACCATGCGAGTTGCTGGTTTACAAATTATCCTCAGTTGAGCAAGCATGAATAATACGTTGATCAATAGACCCTGGTACGAATCCAAGCACAGTTACAACACAGCGCGTGGCTTGTCTTGTACATTGTGAAATGAGCCTACATGTTTGCCTATAATGACAGACTCTAGAAATGCCAACATAAATCTTCAAAGAACATCATCTTAAGAATTATTTCAGTATCGAAATCAGTAGGAATACCAAGCGTACGGTGTACACATTCCAGAAAAATTTAATTTTGTTTGTTCTAGCATTCTGTATCTCCACAAAATTATCATATTTTGTCTTCAAAATCCTATGTAAATGATTTTCCATGCTACACAGAAATTGTGTTCGACAAAGGATAGACATTTTACACAATTTTACATAACTTAAAAAAGATATTGGAATATTTTGATGTTTTTTATATTTAGTAGGGCAACATGCGTAAATAATAAAATTCAAACATAGCGCCCTCGGCGCAACTCGCATACAATTGAAGGTCGAAAAGATAATCTGATAACAATAGCTTGACAATAGCTATCAATAATCTGTTTCCAGTCCCTGATTGAATGGCCAAAAATACGCCAACAATGACATAACAGCAAGCCAAAGACGAATTCTGATCACCAAGAGCGTGTTTATAGTGAGCCAGATTATCCGGTATTTAGCGTATAAGTACATCGTATACGGTATTGGTCGCCACTATAAACAGACCAATAGCGCTATTTGCCGCACATATTATACGGAACTGATATCCTTCGATATCGATGGATATTGCAGTATATTTATTCCGTATACGGCCACTATAAACAGACAGAGATTAACGATACCGTTATTCAAGGAAGTGGAGCAGGGTTATATAACTCTCCGAGCTTATTTGTCACTGCAATAACACATCATCTACAAATATGGTACGGTGCTGTAGCAAAAATGTTAAAAAATAGGCCGGTATCGTTTCGACGGCAAACTGTTTGAAATTGGCACCATATTTGTGTCTCCCACATTGCATTGCGGTGACCTCGAACACGCTGAGTTCAACCACCTCGGATTCAGAATAGCGCTATTGGTTGCCACTATAAACAGCCGAGATAACGGATAAGTCACATTCCATCCTAATCCCATATGCGTATAAGGATACCGTATAAATACCGTACACCACTATAAACACGCTCCAAGAGCGTGTTTATAGTGAGCCAGATTATCCGGTATTTAGCGTATAAGTACATCGTATACGGTATTGGTCGCCACTATAAACAGACCAATAGCGCTATTTGCCGCACATATTATACGGAACTGATATCCTTCGATATCGATGGATATTGCAGTATATTTATTCCGTATACGGCCACTATAAACAGACAGAGATTAACGATACCGTTATTCAAGGAAGTGGAGCAGGGTTATATAACTCTCCGAGCTTATTTGTCACTGCAATAACACATCATCTACAAATATGGTACGGTGCTGTAGCAAAATGTTAAAAATAGGCCGGTATCGTTTCGACGGCAAACTGTTTGAAATTGGCACCATATTTGTGTCTCCCACATTGCATTGCGGTGACCTCGAACACGCTGAGTTCAACCACCTCGGATTCAGAATAGCGCTATTGGTTGCCACTATAAACAGCCGAGATAACGGATAAGTCACATTCCATCCTAATCCCATATGCGTATAAGGATACCGTATAAATACCGTACACCACTATAAACACGCTCTATGTGGGTTGGAGAAGTATGGAAGGGCATTACAATGAAGGAAACCAGACATAGACCTACTGTACATATTTCGAGGAGCATAACAAACACCAATTGGTGTCGTATGACCTTTGACATGCATGCATTCTTTTGTCGAGAGTGACATGGTCTTTCAATTCTTGGCAGACTTGACTATGCTTCAGTGGTCATGAAAGGATTCAATTAACCTCTGCCCCAGTAATCCCAAGCAATTGTCTGAAATTGCTCCTCGGAAGATGTATCATACCATGATCATACTCCTCAAATGATAGTCATATAACGACCAAAAGATAAATGAATGACTATCATTGAGGACTAAGTTCCGCAGTCTAGGTGAAGCTGAGTCCTATCAAAATCAAACAGGAAACAATTTCGTGCCTAATTTTAACACCGGGATTTTTTTCAAATGTATATCCAAGAACTATGTTTTTATTCAACATTTTTTATTCAACATTACTGAAAAAAAAAAAAGTTTTTATTTGACCGAGAATTTTCAAAGCAAAAGGTGTATTTCTGAATTGTGCTGAGTTCAACATGTATCGACCGACTTTTAGCACGACTATGCGTAACAATTCGCAAGGGAAATGTTGCGTGTAATCCGATTATCACTGTCAGCTGGATCACGCTTTTGAGTTCTGCACCACGATCGATATGATCGCAACACAAGGTCTATGGCATTCAACGCCATTTATTGTTCTATTGTGTCCCAGCAGCTATGTCTGCCATTGAGGTGTAGCATGGGTGTAGGAATGCATGAAATTGGATGTAGGGGTGAAATTTTAAAGTTGATCCATATATTCGCCAGCGAAGTGTTACGTGTAATCCGATTATCACTTTGTCTATTAGACACGAAATGAGGGTATTTATTTGCCTTCAAAAAGGTGCGTGATCCAGTTACCAAGGAGTTATGTAACCACTCCACTTTTAATCCAACTGATCTCTAATTGTTCCTTTGGTAAAAATAAATAAATGAATAAATAAATAAAAAGCCCACAAAAAAACTTTCAAGAATTGCCAAATGTAGGCCTATATTCGTAGTTAAAAAAACCTGTAAAACAAACATGGCAGAGAAAAAAATCTAAATAGTGAAATACTGAACAGATTTGAACTTCGTCGAGTCTCGAAGTCCGGCGTTTTCCAAACTGAGCTGATGGGGTTCAGACATACATTTGCAGGTTGAATTGTTCGTATATAGGTATGTTTTGAATAAATAACCCATGACCCCAGTATGAATAGAACAAAAAAGAAAGAAAGAAAAAGAAAAGAAAAGAAAAACAAAACAAAATAAAGCAAATAAGATACAATAAAGAAACAAAATGAAAAACAAAGATTAAATTTATCAAGAAAAGCTCAAACCCCAAAATAGAAATAAAGCAACGGAAAAGTTTATAACGAGCCTCGAACTCCTGCTCAGTTCGCTCTTCTTATCTTAAGATGATTCAAAATCTGTCGCTTTACCAACTGCGCTAATGTAGTTAACACACAAATTTGTAGGTTTAATTGTTCGTATATAGCTATGTGTATCGGATGATTTGCTCAAAACCCTTTACACTTTTGTCACTTTTGTGGATGGCGCTGTTCATTTTTTTTTCGTTTTTGCACGTTTTCAAAAGCCCTCGATAGTAGGCACATGTGCTAACTATCGAGTGAATACGGTATGTAAAACAAACCCATGACAAATGACTGTTAAAAAGACCAATAATGTTTAATCTCTTTCTCAGTCATGTACTGCCATACAAAACAAACTCATAGCAAATTCAGCATGTGCATGCGCTTAACCTACATTTTCGATCTCATTTGAGCTCGATTATCGTATGTATTTTGAATGGTGTATCAACAAAAGTTGAGGCATGTCACCTATCGTATGCAAGCCATTTCGGTGAAATTAAATAGGGAAGCATCGCCTGCGGGCGCTGCTTCAAAAAGTAAATGATAGACTAAATGGTATGTAGAGATGGTACAAAAGCCAATAAATTTAGGCACAGAAGTAGGCAAAGTAGTCTTAACGGTCGATAGCCAAATATTACCAATTCTACAAGGACAAAATATTAAAATCAAACAACACCTGTTACTTTGATCACAGACAGAACAGAATTTACATGGATAAATTTTAACCTTCGCGAATTCCCTAAGGAACTTGAACCAAAAGTGGGGCTTCCACTTTAAGAACAAATACAAGCAAATCTAGAAGCAAGTTCAAATTGAACTCAGTAGCAAACAAGACAACAAGCTCAGAGAAAAATAAGCCGTGTCTTCACTTAATGAAAGCATGCTACTATTCTCTTGTATTCGTTACTTGCACGGTTCCGCCATTATGCACTATGTGCGGGGAGAGCCTCGAACTGGCAGCATACATGAATGGGAATTGAACTAGTCATAACGTTCTGTGTAAGGTTACATAATTCTTCCTTTCATGTATGCTGCCAGTTCGAGGCTCCCCCCGCACATAGAGCATAATGGCGGAACCGTGCAAGTTGCGAATAGCATTTTTGTCACTTCATGTGTTTTGTGTCGTCTGTTGAATTCACATTCACCTCTTTTTACTTATACAGATTTAATAATATCATCCCCAAAAGTTCAGAGTTATGACACCTCACATAAACACTAAAAGCTTCTTCCCGTGCACAATCACCAGTATGCTTCGATTATCTTTATAAATAAGTATTTATAAATACGCACATGACTACCTCCGCGCTACCATAACAGTTTGTAGACAGTAAGTCTCGAAGTGACCTTCTACACAGCGGGTGGTCTTCTTGTACATTTGAATGCAAATGCGGTAAACAACACAATACTACTGTGTCTATTTTATTCAACTTTGTGATTATATTATAAAGTAAACGTTTCCGTCGATAAATACTTTCAAAATGTTATATGTTATAACATATTACAAATTCGGGATCCCCCATGTGTCATAATCTTGATTAAATTTTGCTTAAATTTGATAATATTTACCTAAAGCGTTCCTATCCTTTTCTGTATAGTGGTGAATGTCATGAGGATTTGGTCATGCTTGCTGGTCTTGGTATGTCGTGCCCATGGATCATTTTAGACATCCTGGCTGACTGAGTTCTTTGTTTGCCGCAAACCTGTACAAGCCCGCTGTATGTCCTTCGAGAATGGCCCAATGTGTCCCTTTCACAAAGGACATAAACACTAGACCACTGTGCATACATACATACTACTGGCTTTAACAGATACGTCAGAAACAAAGAACACCAACGCAGTAACCAGGGCGTCTCGAAACAACCAACTTGCAACTTTACGCTCATTTCGTGGTACCGTAGCAGATCACATTTATCCTCATTTCCTGGTCAAGTCTCGTGGAAGCGCGCAAAAAATGTAGCAAATTTACTCTTTTTTGGAGCTTAAAAGGAAGATGTAATTACTGAGGGTAATTATTACAGCTTCATTTTTTTTGTTCTCTTACGATTATTAGAGGAGTCGTCCAACGTTATAAATTTTAAGGGGGCACGTCCTTCATCCCCCGCTTCCGCAGCTTAAGGGCTGAACAGAAACACAAACATTGTACCTCACATACGTACCTTTTTCTTCATTTTTTGACAAGTTGATTCCCATTTTGTGAGCACGTTTAACCCAGATGTGTAGATGTTCATCAGTAAATGCAAAAAAAGTCTGGTCACGAACGTCAATCCGAGATGCCTAAGTGGAAGTTCTCTTTGTCTATATGTCGTTACATAATGTCATGTCAAAGGAACCAGAGATAATCAACAATATATATGTTTGAAACATTCAACCAGCACATATATTATGTTAAATTTTTCTTACATGAAGGTCACTTTTGATTTGCCAATCCAGATTTTACAGAACATACTAAGAATGTAGACAACCAGGCTGTTAAAGATGATCGATACTTCAATATGGCCGACGGGTTAACTCAGAGGTACATGTACTACTAGTAACCATGGTAATCGCGATGATCCAAATTTTAACTTTCCCATTCCACTCTCATGAAACTATCCATTCGATAAATGATAACATTTACACTGTCACGGGAACTTTTAAGTTCATTTGTTCAATTCACAGCAACGACTGGTGACGATCTGAAAGAGAACAATAATAACAATACGTTTTGGTTTACCATGAGGCATGCAATAGATTCACTGCCAGTACACGGAGCTCCGGAGAATTTTTGAATAAGTTTTTTGCTTTCATTGTTATTATTTAACACCGAGACATAATCATTTTATCACTTTTGGAAAGGACTATGTATCTGTGAGAATCTGACTACTGATAACTGGATATGAACTGGGAACATTCCCTCATTTCAAATATTTAGTTTTGGTTTCTGTTTTGTATAGAAACCAAAAATCAAGGGATTAAAAAGTAGAGCTGATCTGGTTTGCAATCATAACACTATTATGCTGGAAGGACACAGTATAGGGTATATAACCAGAAGTATACAATAGCCTATTGTGCTAACATAATTATTATCATGATTGATATCGGAAATCTATCCCGCGGACGACAGTTGATGCTCTCTGTCGAAGGTAGGTGGCATATGATATTACACTCACGAGTTCTAGGCCTAGAAATCATATACATGCGCGTATATTGAAGGATGGGGTGGGGGGGGGGGGATTTGTTTGTTTGTATGAAACATAAACGATGCATGGAGATGATTTGATTATGAATTAGTTTATTATCCCCGGGAAGCACAACCCATACCTCTTGAGGGGGCTCCCCTCCCTATATAACCACCTCTTCCCTAAATTACCTCTTTCCCCTCCTCCCCCCCTACATTCGATATCTTCATCTCGAGCTCTCCTCCCCTTCTCTTTCACTTCCAATGCTCTCTCTCATCTGTTTCTCTCTCTCCCGGCCCATATCCCCCTTGCCCTCCAACCACCCCCCCCCCACCACCACACACACACACACACAGCCCACACAATCTCTTTTCCCCTCTATCTTCTACTTTTTGCAGTAAAAATTGCTTCAATAAAAGTCATTAGGTTATTAGAGGTCATATAATGGCCTTCCATCGATTCTGGTACATGGGATTAAGGACATGAATCGATTTTGTTTATAGCACCTATACAATTACAATAGTGACCCCTTTTGTAATGTCGAATGCAAATATTTCGATGGTCTATATTTTTTCACAGGTGAATTAGCCTAGACTTATTCGGTTTTGTAAACCACGTCTTTCAATGTAGATTGCCATGCTCGATTTCTCTCCTCGTGAATATTGCACTGCGAAATTTAAACATTTCTTTTGTATACTTAGAGCATGGAGGTATATAAATAAATGGAGAATGATCGCCAGAATTCTAATCTCTTAAGTGGAGATTATCCTATTACCTCTATTCAATGAGTCGCCAAACTTGAATGACTAGCCACTTCAGCCAAGCTATTGATCTCCACGATGGTTATGAGACTCTACCATGGTTCATTGATCGTCACTCCCAAAATTTCCTCATAGGAATTGACCCTACATTGACCCGTACCGGAAGGCTTGTAAAAGAGACTGTATAATGACGTCAGCTAGTCAATTAGCTGTTCAAAGTCGCCAGTTTTGATAGCTTATAGTTTCAATGTATGATTGTGCGAAAACCCGATGAAATTTGGATGTTCTGTTCTCAAGTTATGAAACTGTTTTCAACACTAGTTGTGCCGTAACTTGACAAATATACTTAGTTTTCATGTTCATATATTAAGCTTTTAAGGTTATACAGGATTTTGAACTCTTGTGTAGGCAAATTGGCTGCACGTAGCCACCTAAAATATTTTGTTTTTCAAAAATAAACATGGCAGGCCTAAAAATCATACTTCATCTTAAAGTTGACACTCTAATGATTATTATTGTAATACTTTTAACGTCATAGCTCATACACAAATGTACTTTGTAAGTGTTTCAATTTGTGTTCAATTTCATGAGCATGAGGTTTTTTGGGAAAGAGGCCAGGAAAATATGGGGAGAGGGTCCGATTTCATTGCGATTTCGCATATGTGTTACAAACAAACCAATGAAATAATGTACCTATTTATTCTTTCGATAGGTCCTCCTGATTTAAAACAGTAAGCTTACATGTTCACAGAATGTCAATGAAAATGATGGGGTAAATGTCGTCTTTTTTGCAACAACAATATTAATTTAGTGTGCCAATATATTGACACAATTATTCCCTACATTATTTCTTTGAAGTATCAGCTAACACATGCATATCAAAATTTTATGAATCAGCTACGGGAAACATTAAAATAATTTATTTCATCTCAGCATATCAGGCCAAATGGTCCAAAATGGAGTTCTGAGATATCCACACATTTAGTTTCAAGTACTCACATTTTCTGCTATTTCACAGTATCAATTCACAATCCCATAATATTCCAGGTGCAGTGCTCCTGTATTACTACTGATAATCCTTACTGCATGGGAAGTATCAATTGATTTTCACAAAACTTGCAGAAATTGACAAATTTCTGCCAAAACTTCCACACTATCTATTGGGAGTTTATAAAACGGGGACCCCGAAAACGGGGACCCCAAAAACGGGGACCCCGAAAACGGGGACCCCCTAAAATCACCCCATAAAGCTACTGACAAATTTCTAGGGGTCCCCGTTGTTCAACGTTGGGGTCGGCGTGTTTACAGATGGACCCAGGGTAATCTGTAAAACGGGGACCCCAAAAACGGGGGACCCCTATTTTTCACTCTATTTTAGGACTGATGAGTCTCCAAATCTCGACAAAATATTCACCATGGATATACTAATATTACAAATGTAATTTATGAAAGTAGTAAGCACTTCTTATATAATTGTCCAATATACACTATTTTGGGGTCCCTGTTTTAGGGTCCCCATAAAGCTTCTGTAAAACGGGAACCCCAAAAACGGGGACCCCTTAAAATCACCCCATAAAGCTTCTGACAAATTTCTAGGGGGTCCCCGTTTTTGGGGTCCCCGTTTTACAGATTGACCCAGGGTATCTGTAAAACGGGGACCCCAAAAACGGGGACCCCTATTTTTTCACTCTATTTTAGGACTGATGAGTCTCCAAATCTCGACAAAATATTCACCATGGATATACTAATATTACAAATGTAATTTATGAAACTAGTAAGCACTTCTTATATATTTGTCCAATATACACGATTTTGGGGTCCCCGTTTTTAGGGGCCCCGTTTTACAGATTGACCTAGGGTAATCTGTAAAACGGGGACCCCAAAAACGGGGACCCCTTAAAATCACCCCATAAAGCTTCTGACAAATTTCTAGGGGTCCTCGTTTTTGGGGTCCCCGTTTTACAGATTGACCCAGGGTAATCTGTAAAACGGGGACCCCAAAAACGGGGACCCCTATTTTTTCACTCTATTTTAGGACTGATGAGTCTCCAAATCTCGACAAAATATTCACCATGGATATACTAATATTACAAATGTAATTTATGAAAGTAGTAAGCACTTCTTATATAATTGTCCAATATACACTATTTTGGGGTCCCCGTTTTTAGGGTCCCCGTTTTACAGATTGACTTAGGGTAATCTGTAAAACGGGGACCCCAAAAACGGGGACCCTTAAAATCACCCCATAAAGCTTCTGACAAATTTCTAGGGGGTCCCCGTTTTTGGGGTCCCCGTTTTACAGATTGACCCAGGGTAATCTGTAAAACGGGGACCCCTATTTTTTCTCTCTATTTTAGGACTGATGAGTCTCCAAATGTCGCCATTATATTCACCATGGATATACTAATATTACAAATGTGAGTTGGGGATCGGAAGACCCTGGCGCCCCACACATCCACGTGGCCACACCCACAATTAATTCACACAATGCCCGTGACCTCACCACGTACATATTGCACCACTTTGAATTAGATCTACGTCATGATTAGATCAATTTTGATTTATTAAAGTAGTAAGGACTTCATATATTTTTGTCCAACATACAAAACTTTGGGGTCCTTGTTTTTAGGGTCCCCGTTTTACAGATCGACCTAGGGTAATCTGTAAAACGGGGACCCCAAAAACGGGGACCCCTTAAAATCACCCCATAAAGCTTTTGACAATTTTAGGGGTCCCCGTTTTGGGGTCCCTGTTTTACAGATTGACCCAGGGTAATCTGTAAAACGGGGACCCTGAAAACGGGGACCCTTAAAATCACCCCATAAAGCTTCTGACAAATTTCTAGGGGGTCCCCGTTTTTGGGGTCCCCGTTTTACAGATTGACCCAGGGTAATCTGTAAAACGGGGACCCCAAAAACGGGGACCCCTATTTTTTCACTCTATTTTAGGACTGATGAGTCTCCAAATCTCGACAAAATATTCACCATGGATATACTAATATTACAAATGTAATTTATGACAGTAGTAAGCACTTCTTATATAATTGTCCAATATACATACAATTTGGGGTCCCTTGTTTTAGGGTCCCCTGTTTTACAGATTGACCTAGGGTAATCTGTAAAACGGGGACCCCAAAAACGGGGACCCCTTAAAATCACCCCATAAAGCTTCTGACAATTTCTAGGGGTCCCCGTTTTTGGGGTCCCTGTTTTACAGATTGACCCAGGGTAATCTGTAAAACGGGGACCCCAAAACGGGGACCCCTATTTTTTCACTCTATTTTAGGACTGATGAGTCTCCAAATCTCGACAAAATATTCACCATGGATATACTAATATTACAAATGTAATTTATGACAGTAGTAAGCACTTCTTATATAATTGTCCAATATACACAATTTTGGGGTCCCTTGTTTTAGGGTCCCTGTTTTACAGATTGACCTAGGGTAATCTGTAAAACGGGGACCCCAAAAACGGGGACCCCTTAAAATCACCCCATAAAGCTTCTGACAATTTCTAGGGGTCCCGTTTTGGGGTCCCTGTTTTACAGATTGACCCAGGGTAATCTGTAAAACGGGGACCCTGGAAAACGGGGACCCCTGTTTTTTCTCTCTATTTTAGGACTGATGAGTCTCCAAATGTCGCCAATATATTCACCATGGATATACTAATATTACAAATGTGAGTTGGGGATCGGAAGACCCTGGCGCCCCACACATCCACGTGGCCACACCCACAATTTATTCACACAAGGCCCGTGACCTCACCACGTACATATTGCGCCACTTTGAATTAGATCTACGTCATGATTAGATCAATTTTGATTTATTAAAGTAGTAAGGACTTCATATATTTTTGTCCAACATACAAAACTTTGGGGTCCCCGTTTTTAGGGTCCCCGTTTTACAGATCGACCTAGGGTAATCTGTAAAACGGGGACCCCAAAAACGGGGACCCCTTAAAATCACCCCATAAAGCTTTTGACAAATTTTAGGGGTCCTTGTTTTTGGGGTCCCTGTTTTACAGATTGACCCAGGGTAATCTGTAAACGGGGACCCTGAAAACGGGGACCCCTGTTTTTTCTCTCTATTTTAGGACTGATGAGTCTCCAAATGTCGCCAATATATTCACCATGGATATACTAATACTACAAATGTGAGTTGGGGATCGGAAGACATTGGCGCACCACACATCTATGTGGCCACACCCACAATTAATTCACACAAGGCCCGTGACCTCACCACATATTACACCACTTTGAATTAGATCTACGTCATGACAGATCAATTTTGATTTATGAAAGTAGTAAGGACTTCATATATTTTTGTCCAACATATAAAACTTTGGGGTCTTGTTTTAGGGTCCCTGTTTTACAGATCGACCTAGGGTAATCTGTAAAACGGGGACCCCAAAACGGGGACCCCTTAAAATCACACCATAAAGCTTCTGACAATTTTAGGGGTCCTTTTTTTGGGGTCCCTGTTTTACAGATTGACCCAGGGTAATCTGTAAAACGGGGACCCTGAAAACGGGGACCCCTATTTTTAATTCACACAAGGCCCGTGACCTCACCACAGTAACATGCAATCTTGCTCATGTTGAGCTGCACGGTCGCGGTCTGCGCCTGGAAATTTGTTTCATTCATAAAGTTGCTCAAAAATGTAAACAAACATGCAGACATGACACACGCGGCAAACTTGAAAGGGAGAGATATGTAGAAATTTTCACCAAGACGTGTGTAATCTTATGGTGTAATCACTGTGTGGTGTAATCAAACCATGTTGCAACAGGCAATCGCGTAATCAAATTAATTTTGAGCAAAATGTTTGCAGATTGAACTAATGACCTTTCGTGAAATCGCCCTATCATCATCTTCTTCATCATCATCATCATCATCATCATCATCATCATCATCATCATCATCATCATCATCATCATCATCATCATCCCCCCCTTGTAACCATGATTGGCTGGGCTAAATAAAAATCTCAAAAACAAGCGGAAGAACTAACATTTATATTTATAGGCCAATATATCCATGTCATCATCGTCGCCATCATCATGATGATGATCATCATCCCCTCCTTTCCTGTAGGCCTGTCTGTCACTCCTCCTCCTCATTATCATCACCATTATTATCCGGAGGTCATATTTAGGTATTATGGTCTCAGGTTCGATGTTTTTATAAGGTCATAAGCAACATTAGACCTACCAATTGCATTATGTACCCACCACTGATCTTTTAATTGGTAGAATTCAGTCTAAACTATTATTAACATCGATCTAATTGTTTCTATTTATTAATAAGATATTAAGGTATATATTTCAGCCAAAAAAACAAAAACAAAATTCTTAATTAGCTGTTTAATTAGCACTTAATTTCTTAACGAAGCGCTCATATGGGCCTGTAATGCGTAACAACCGAGCTCATGCCCGGGGGGGCACTGCCATTACAATACAAGGTGGACACCATGCTCGTGTACAAAAACGCGTAAAAAGGGTAGTTTTTCACGAACGGGCGATGTACGCGCGTACAGTGCAAAGGGTGCCAGAATTGCCAAAATCGGGAAAAAAGGGTATACTTTTCCATGCAAAATACTTTGCTTTTTTAGGGTACCAAAGTTTAATGGCAAAATAAAAAAAGGGTGAAATAGGCTATGTTTGGCTTCTATCAGAACAAATCGTAGGGTAAAACATTAAGGAACATCAAACTACTTATATTAAATAAAAGTATGAACATGAATTTTTACTTTATAGTGTTAAAAAATGGCAAAATACTTGTTTAGGGTATGTTTTGCACGCGCTGAGTAATACTCGTTTAGGGTGCGTTTCGAGAGTCCATACTGTCATGAGCATGGTGTCCATCACATAATGTAAGTGGCCTCCGGGAGCTCATGCAGCCTCACCTATTTTAAATTTTCTAAGAGAATTTGAAGATAATTCCAACAAATAGGGTATCACAGAAAAGCAAAGACTCTAAGCAATGTCGCTGAGGCATCGATTAAGTTGTGTAAGGATCTATTTTTTGTGAATCAAGTTTTTGTTGTTGAGTAATGTTATGTATAATGGTTTCCTATGAGAGTGAGTGAAAGTTTGTTAAACGCACGCCTGGATGTGAAAAGTGTGAAAAAATCGGCCAAAACGCTATCATATGAAATGAACAAATGATAAAGTGCAAAATAAACATCTCTAGGATAAAAAAAAATGCACCAGGAGTTCAGAGTGAGATGATTTCCATGATCAGTCCACTACTCAAGGTTGACTTCAACAGTGATTACAAGCCAAGTTTCTGCTTAAATTGCCCCTGTAGTAACAGTATTTTGGCACTGTTGTTTTTTAAACACTTTTACATATTAATGAACATGGGATTGGCAGTAAGTGCTGAAAAAACAAAGTGGATAGCTCTTTCCAAAAATTTTTGAGACCATTTTTTACCAGATCAGTCCATTTTCCAAGATGCTTGTTCAGAGATATTTAACAATGGACCAATAGACAAAGCATGTAATACACTTTGATTTCTATAGTTAACATGTATAGTATTATAGGCCTACATTATATTTCATCAGATTTATTCCGGGGATTTATTATGTTAAATGTTGTCATTATGAATCTTTTAAATGACATTTAAGTTTCAATGTCGATTCTAGGGTTTCATGATAGCAAAAATATAGATTTCTTCATAATAGATATAGATGGAAAAGCTGAAATTGCAGTGTCTTAACTCTAGCCGGATTTCTTCAACGCAAATTCAACCTTGTCTTAGGCTTAACGCTTGACAACCTCGTCCCTTTCAACCAGCGACTTAATTGTATAGGCTGTTGGAGGTAGATGTACATAAGCTGTGGTCCTCACGGTTTACCGTACTAACAAGGTTGCCGTCTCATTATCGCAATGTTCCCGGCGCAAAGACTAGCCTGGACCCGCGGTCTTGTGCTTGGGCTTATACCGTATACACAACTTGATGCAAAAATATTGTGTCTGTTTTGTGTCTTTTATGTATTATTTTATTTCCACTTGACTTTTTATGAGTCCAACTTGTATGAATGATACGTCTATGCTTTATACTCGTGATTTTTTTCTTTGCATCCCAAAAAGGGTAAAACTGTAAGCCTATGGAAAGGAATCTGTGATTCCCCTAAAAAGGAAAGCAACCAACGTGATATCTACTGATATCAGTAGTCTTCTCAGATCTCACATGAAGTTATCTGTTGGTACAATATTTATAATTATTTAAGTAGAAGATATAGCAATATTATATGCATCTTATCCGTAAATTCAGTTTTAATACTGCATGCATTATTGTTTCGTGTCAAATATTTACTATATCTTTACCAATTTTGTCATTCATCTTCTATTGTATTAAATTGATGTCCAACCTGGTATAATATAGGCACTCCAAAATAATATTGTAATAGGCCTACGAGTACGAGTATCAAACTATTAAGGCTTGGATAGGGACAGGTGGTATCATATAGGTCTTCATGATGATGATGATGATGATGATGATGATGATGATGATGATGATGATGATGATGATGATGATGATGATGATGATGATGATGATGATGATGATAATGATGATGATGATGATTATCATGATGATCATGATGATCATGATGATGATGAAAGAATTTTTTAATTATATTCGTTGTTAAAAAATTTTCGCGTTCCCCTTGTTTTCCCAATTTTCTCCATTTAAAATTTAACAATCCCCCTCCTGGTTCAACTAAAATTTCAGGTCCCCCCTCAAGACCACAAATTTACCCATTCCCCCCCTGCCATAAATAACGACCGCTCCCTTACTTACCCACAGTGGCGTAACTAGACATTTTCATTTGGAGTGGGGTGGGGGAAAGCGGGGGCAAACATAATAAATGAGGGGCAGGCATCGCTCATGCTGTTTGGGTTTGTAAGGGGTGGAGTGGGTCTGAGGAGTTATGGGATCTGCTTGGAATGTGTCCCCGGAACATTGGCGTAGATTTCTTTTTGACATGGAGGGGGGGGGTGGGATTGAAAAAAAATGGTACAAATGCCATATTTTAGCTATTAAAGCTGGTGACATATGGACCAATGGTACAAAAGTGGGATAAATGCAATTTATTTAACCTTATAAATTGAGTTTTTAAGGTTAAAATGACCAAATATGAGCTTAATTAATAACTCTCAGAAGTAGGCCTAATTTACCTTTTCATTGGGGGTGCAAGAGCTCCTCCGCTCCCCCCAGTTACGCGACTGCTTACTCATGGTAATTGAAAGACCGTCAAAAATATGAAAGATAAACTTTTCGTTACAATTTAAATAATTTGTTAATTTAAATAGACCAAGGCCTAAGACCTCTGGGGCAGGGCCAAGAAAAGCCGCTGTAAGCCTGGTCTAACAGGCTTGCGTAGACTACGGCTACAGAAGACTGATTTCGAGAAATGCAAATTTTACTGAAGCCTGGGGCTAATCCTACAAGCCTGGCCCACGGGCTAACCATTGCTAACGAAGCCTCGAGGCTATGGTAGCCGTGCTTCGGGAAATAGGTTTTCAGTTAAGCCTGGTCTTACGACCTCTTAAGCCTTGAGGCTAGACAAGCCAATTGCTAAGCCACCCGTCGAGAAATTCGCCCTTAGTGTATCTGCACACAAGGTCACGCTTGCACAATCACAATAGGCATATACATAAGAATTTGACCACTTTTGTGCTTACCTACACACAGCAGTGTGTGCTATTTCTTAATTATTTCTTAATTACTTCTGGTTGTTACACATTTGGTAGGTCTGATCTTGCTTATGACCATAATTTATATTAAAAAATCCACACTATAAAACCCCAAAGTTTATTTCAGGAAAAGATTAGATTAGATTAGATTAGATATGAAACAGTAATCTTTGGTGGGGTCTAATGTAATTTTTTAATAGAATTTTCGTCATCTTTTCAATCTTTATTTTCACTAAAATTCAACAAAAAATTTTGGCGTATATAAAATAATAAAAAATAATCTGAATCTGAACGACATCAACTGTACCACAATTGGGTATCACGAATCGTTATATATGATGTGCAGTTAATATTCATATATTCTTTTATACATAGGAAGCTTCAGATTTTACAACAAAAATATTTCATTGAAAACCCGCCCATTGGGTTATTTCAAAAGGTAATCAGACTTCCTCATCATGGGCAATAAATTTCAGGTTGTTTTTTACGCATTTTAAAAACACTTGGCCTATGGCGTATGCTGTTGTAGTGAATGCTAGCTGGTGCTTAATAAGGGAGTGTTCATAAATACTTTGGTGGGGGAGGGGCTGGAGCAACATGCCCCGGGCGCTACCGCTAGGGGGCGCCAAATTGACCAATTCAGCCAGGGCCAGCATCGATTCTGCGCCCCTCCAAGTGATGAAAGTCAAAATTTTCAACACAAAATCAATTGAAAGAACACTTTAAGACCGATATTCAACTTCTAGTAACCCAAATTAATTAGTGGTAGGCCTTATTTGTCCAAAATTTTGCGCGCTCCGCGCGCAATTCTTTCAAGAATTAACTGAAATTCTCAAGGGGGGTAGGGGCGCCAATTTTGTTTTTGCCCCGGGCGCTACTGACCCTATTTACGCCACCGTGCTTTCCCCATGCCCAGTGGCTATACTACTGCCGAAATGGTTTTTTTTAATTTTTTATTTCAAGTTCGCATGAACCCTATTTGGGCCCAGAACACAATGCTTTTCGATGTGCTAAAAAGTTGCATAGGGCAATTATTGCTTCTTTTTTTTTATCCTAATAGGATTTTTAGGGGGATGTCCCCATTGGAAAAAGTAGGGGGCGGAAACGTGTAGGCCTACCCCTGTTCTCCAAGCTTCCTCAGTCTATAATTGTAATGCAACATGATTTAGTTGTACATGTATATATTAGTGATAATATTTTTTTTATTCCTGTGCTTGGAACTGATGGAAGGAGAAAAGACATACATAATGAGGCATCAGTTCCCAACAATCATGAACAATTACATATAATCAAAAAATCTTTTTGAGCAACAGGTACAAAGAGAGACGAGACAAAGACTATTGACGAAGACAACGATCACTCTCACTCATACAAAACATACAAAAAGACAGAAGACAAACAAGAAAAACGATTCATATTATACTCACACACTTACACAATCTAGCCATGATATAGGCTATACATAATATAAGAGGCAATCAAATTACTGTCGAAAGAAAAGAAAAGTGCTTGCCAAGATTGCCATTTTTCTCAGCAATTTTGTACTCAATGTTGTTAAGGGATCTAAAATGAGCGTTTATTGCGTTTCGACAGTATTTTTGTGGGACATGAGAGCACCTCAGACCTATCGAATTGCATTCTGAATACGAAGCATGTCTTTCTGATATCAAATATTTTTCATTTTTTGAAAATCACAATATAATACAAATTCTATGACAAATTATAAAATTTGATATTTTGCAAATTTTTGATATAATACAGTCCTCGAAGTAAATTATATAAATCTATTGATATATTCTTAAAGTGTATGTAGCAGGGAGGAAAGCCGACGGTCAATTGAAAATTTTGACCTTTCATATTGAAGATATGGATTTTTTTTCCCAAAAAGACCTAATTTTGTTGGTGTTTTGGGAAAAAAAATCCATATCTTCAATACGAAAGGTCAAAATTTTCAATTGATCGTCGGCTTTTCATCCCACCTACATACACTTTAAGTATAAATCATCAGATTTATAAAGTTTACTTCAAGTACTGTTAAATATCAAAAATATCAATTTTTAATGATTTCCCATAGAATGTGTACGACAGTGCGAACTTCAAATAATGAACATTAGTTAGATATCAGAATGACATTCTACGTATTCAGAATGCAATTCGATATGTCTGATGTGCTCTAAATGTCCCACAATAAATACTGTCCAAACGTTCATACCCCAGCCCTTAAGTTTAACAAAATTGCGGGAATTCTGAAGAGAAGGATCCACCTGTTGAAATTTACATCTATGAATATAAAATTTAAGAAAGAGAAATAGAATAGTGATAATAAATTAATCATCTGTACTGCATGAAACATTATTGTAAAAATTGTCAACACTAAAGAATTAGAGCAAAGATATTGCAGCTTTTTAGAGATTTAAAGAGCAGACCAGAAGGAACTGACACAAACCTCAAAATTAAGTTATAGACAACAAGACAATTTTTCTGACATGCCTGATCAAATACCCTTATCTGGAATGTACTTTTGTTATGGTTTTATCGGAACATTTGCGCGCGTAGCGTTCGAAAAAATTTCAGGCTATTTGGTATTTTTTTGCTTCAGGACTAATGTTGCTTAAGATTTTACACCCCTTGGCCCTCTACGTGCCCAACCCCCCCCACCTGTTCATACACCCAAAACTTGTTTACCCCCCCCCCCCTTATTCAGAACTCCTAAAATTTTATGACCCACTACATATTTTCCAGCCCCCCTACAAAAGTATTTATGAACACTCCCTAAGAAAGAAACATTCATAGGCGTATAGGCGTTGCCCGGTTGGCGTTGCTGGTTTTATCGAAAATTTCTAGTCCACAATTAGATACATTTAGGCCTACATCGAGAATGTACAATGCATAAGAATTGATTGTGTTGTTGATTTGTGGAATCATTTCTTACAAGCTCCTAGAAACTGTGAACTAACTTTGTTTGTTTTAAACTCTTTCGTATACTGGCCATGATCTTCAGTGGTGCACCTTTCGTAAGGCGGGCATTCCTTCTACTAACCTAGACTGTAAGCAATGTCCGCGTATTGTGAATGTAATTCATTCGGGAATTCATTAATTAATTTTAAAGTGATGATGTGTTCTCACGGCTTTGATACTCGCTAGATCACCTCTTCATCACCTTTTTCTGAGGAGTACAACATACTCATTAGAAGACCCTGTCACTGTACACACCCTTGTCGAAGGTATGCCCTACAAGCATGGTCCTTTGACTCCTATAAAGTGCTGAAATGACACCATGGAATAAATATTTCTTAAATAGAGCATACTAAAAGACCGTAAGGGTTTGGGGAGGGTTCGGTACTATCTGTAAAACGGGGACCCCAAAACGGGGACCCCTAGAAATTTGTCAGAAGCTTTATGGGTGATTTTAGGTCCCAGTTTTTGGGGTCCCCGTTTTACAGATTACCCTAGGTCGATCTGTAAAACGGGGACCCCAAAAACGGGGACCCCCTAGAAATTTGTCTGAAGCTTTATGGGGTGATTTTAAGGGGTCCCCGTTTTACAGATTACCCTAGGTCGATCTGTAAAACGGGGACCCCAAAAACGGGGACCCCAAAGTTTTGTATGTTGGACAAAAATATATGAAGTCCTTGCTACTTTCTAAAATCAAAATTGATCTAATCATAACGTAGATCTAATTCAAAGTGGTGTAATATGTGGTGAGGTCACGGGCCTTGTGTGAAATAATTATGGGTGTGGCCACATGATGTGTGGTGCGCCAAGGTCTTCCGATCCCCAACTCACATTTGTAATATTAGTATATCCATGGTGAATATATTGGCGACATTTGGAGACTCATCAGTCTTAAAATAGAGAAAAATAGGGGTCCCCAGTTTGGGGTCCCTGTTTTACAGATTACCCTGGGTCAATCTGTAAAACGGGGACCCCAAAAACGGGGACCCCTAGAAATTTGTCAGAAGCTTTATGGGGTGATTTTAGGGGTCCCTGTTTTACAGATTACCCTAGGTCAATCTGTAAAACGGGGACCCTAAAAACGGGGACCCCAAAATTGTGTATATTGGACAATTATATAAGAAGTGCTTACTACTGTCATAAATTACATTTGTAATATTAGTATATCCATGGTGAATATTTTGTCGAGATTTGGAGACTCATCAGTCCTAAAATAGAGTGAATAGGGGTCCCCGTTTTGGGGTCCCTGTTTTACAGATTACCCTGGGTCAATCTGTAAAACGGGGACCCCAAAAACGGGGACCCCTAGAAATTTGTCAGAAGCTTTATGGGTGATTTTAGGGGTCCCAGTTTTTGGGGTCCCCGTTTTACAGATTACCCTAGGTCAATCTGTAAAACGGGGACCCTAAAACGGGGACCCCAAAATTGTGTATATTGGACAATTATATAAGAAGTGCTTACTACTGTCATAAATTACATTTGTAATATTAGTATATCCATGGTGAATATTTTGTCGAGATTTGGAGACTCATCAGTCCTAAAATAGAGTGAAAAATAGGGGTCCCCGTTTTGGGGTCCCTGTTTTACAGATTACCCTGGGTCAATCTGTAAAACGGGGACCCCAAAAACGGGGACCCCTAGAAATTTGTCAGAAGCTTTATGGGTGATTTAGGGGTCCCCGTTTTTGGGGTCCCCGTTTTACAGATTACCCTAGGTCAATCTGTAAAACGGGGACCCTAAAAAACGGGGACCCCAAAATTGTGTATATTGGACAATTATATAAGAAGTGCTTACTACTTTCATAAATTACATTTGTAATATTAGTATATCCATGGTGAATATTTTGTCGAGATTTGGAGACTCATCAGTCCTAAAATAGAGTGAAAAAAATAGGGGTCCCCGTTTTTGGGGTCCCCGTTTTACAGATTACCCTGGGTCAATCTGTAAAACGGGGACCCCAAAAACGGGGACCCCTAGAAATTTGTCAGAAGCTTTATGGGTGATTTTAAGGGGTCCCCGTTTTTGGGGTCCCCGTTTTACAGATTACCCTAGGTCAATCTGTAAAACGGGGACCCTAAAAAACGGGGACCCCAAAATTGTGTATATTGGACAATTATATAAGAAGTGCTTACTACTGTCATAAATTACATTTGTAATATTAGTATATCCATGGTGAATATTTTGTCGAGATTTGGAGACTCATCAGTCCTAAAATAGAGTGAAAAAATAGGGGTCCCCGTTTTGGGGTCCCTGTTTTACAGATTACCCTGGGTCAATCTGTAAAACGGGGACCCCAAAAACGGGGACCCCTAGAAATTTGTCAGAAGCTTTATAGGGAGATTATAAGGGGACCCCGTTTTTGGGGTCCCCGTTTTACAGATTACCCTAGGTCAATCTGTAAAACGGGGACCCTAAAAACGGGGACCCCAAAATTGTGTATATTGGACAATTATATAAGAAGTGCTTACTACTGTCATAAATTACATTTGTAATATTAGTATATCCATGGTGAATATTTTGTCGAGATTTGGAGTCTCTTCAGTCCTAAAATAGAGTGAAATAATAGGGGTCCCCGTTTTTTTGGGTCCCCGTTTTACAGATTACCCTGGGTCAATCTGTAAAACGGGGACCCCAAAAACGGGGACCCCTAGAAATTTGTCAGAAGCTTTATGGGGTGATTTTAGGGGTCCCAGTTTTTGGGGTCCCTGTTTTACAGATTACCCTAGGTCAATCTGTAAAACGGGGACCCCAAAACGGGGACCCAAAAATTTTGTATATTGGACAATTATATAAGAAGTGCTTACTACTTTCATAAATTACATTTGTAATATTAGTATATCCATGGTGAATATTTTGTCGAGATTTGGAGACTCATCAGTCCTAAAATAGAGTGAAAAAATAGGGTCCCCGTTTTACAGATTACCCTGGGTCAATCTGTAAAACGGGGACCCCAAAGTTGAAAAACGGGGACCCCTAGAAATTTGTCAGTAGCTTTATGGGGTGAGTTTAGGGGGTCCCCGTTTTCGGGGTCCCCGTTTTTGGGGTCCCCGTTTTCGGGGTCCCCGTTTTATATACTCCCACTATCTATTATCATGTTCAAACCATGTGCTAACTTGTTTACAATGCTAGTTAGTGTTGCCAGGGCCAAGGTGATAGTACTTATTTTATTGATTTTGTCTAGTATAGTGCTGGTTGAATACTCATGCTCCACTGTGCATATGCTTCAGTGATTTTAGCAATCAAATGAAAATGATAGGGTTGCCAGTTCATGCACTGGAATAATAATCACTATAAGGGGCACATCACTAAATAAATGTCCCATTGAAATACATGTGAAAATACAATAAAGTAACTAGGTGCATAATAATTATGAGTCCTGGGGAGGGTAGAATGGGGAGGGGGGAGCAGTTTTGGCAAACATTTACAGTGCATCTTTATAAGGCTTAGGAAACACTACAGAAACATTCAAATCTGCATCATAATATCTAGGCCATTTAAAGTTTCCACATTGGCAAAGTTAGGCTGGCTGAGAGCAGGGCCAGGGGAGGATGACAGGAAATGTTGGCATACCTTTTAAAATCTAACCCACAGGCCCCCATGTATATTTGGGATTCCCCTTCCAAAGAAAATGATAGCCCTCACACCTTCTCTTTCTTCCATGAGTTACACCAAATGCGGAAGGATTTAGTGTAGTGTCCCCTTAAAACAAGAACTGTCTTTAAAAAAGAATTAGTGCTGTGGGATATCTAGAGCAAATATTGATACACAAAAATAATTTAAAAATACTTTGTTGATACAATTTTTTCAATCTACATCTCTGAGATGTTTAATATATACATATACTTCATAAATAAAAATTAAAAAACAAAAGACAAGTTGAGTGGAATTTTCACCCTCCGTAACCTTAAGGGGGTCTGAGGGAGTTCAAATATAGTGCAAATGAAAGCAAAACGTTTTTACCTTCCGATTGTGAAAAAATTATGTTGGGCCAATTTGGGCCAATTGAGTTAAGAGCGAGTAAAATTTACCGGAAGTACTTCGGAATTCAGCTAAAATCTTTTCAACATCATTAAACTTCTCATTTTATAATAAATAATTATCAGTATTTAGGCCTAAATGATTATTAATATTATTAGGGGCCATCATTTTCTTTGGAGGGGGTTCCAAATAGGCCTATACCAGGGGGGGGGTCATAACTTTTGGAAAGAAAAATAGGGGTAATAGCCTAATTTAATTTTTTTCAAGAATCATGACCAAAATGTAGGGGGTCACAATATGACCACAGATATAGGCCTACAGATAGGGTGTTTATTTTATTCAAAAAGACTGATTTCAATGCAATTTTTTGGCGAAAATGACATTTTGATATTAAATTTTCTGAAACATGAGCACTTTCCAATAAACATTATAAATAACTGCATTTAGCACCCCATTGAAAGAAATGACCAGTGAAACAGACTTAACAATGTAATCAGCTTAGCATAATCAATATCCCCTGAAATTGCCTATTCAACAATAATTGGTCATAACCAACGTAGTACAAAAGATGCTTGGCTAGATCATTCTCCATTTATTTATATACCTCCATGCTTAGAGTAGGTAACTTCAAATCAAATAATTTTACGATCCACACCACTTATAAGAAACTGAAACCAAAACCGAAACTGACTGACACAAATGTTCGGTTTTAAACAAAAGGTAGAAACAATGAGTTCGATATCTTATGATTCAAGTGGTTAGGCAGGACAATAGGAAACCACGTGACCAAAACCAAAACCAAAACTAAAACTATATATTTGAAATGAGGCATTGAATCGACTCACAGCGGCTTATTTCTTTATTTTTAGGCTTTGGTGATTTGCTCATTTAGAAAATCATACACATCATGAAATTCATTATAGTATACGAACACTTTTTGCACTTTTGGTAGTAGCATAGATGTGCTAGCACAGCTTGCATATGGTTGAGCCGAAAGCCGTGTATTAAAGACACAATTGGACATATGAAAATATAACTTATCTACATGTATTTTAACGGGCTTCAACATTGTTAATATTGCTATTTTCTGTTTTCCTTTTTTGTGCCGAATTTTAATGTCTAAAATAATCAATGATGACAATTTTAATGACTTATTCTTCACTTTTAAGTAATTTATACACAATTTTGTTTCTTTACACTTTCGCTTGGAACAATGAATAAGGATCCACAACATTTCCATCTATCAGGGAACAGTTTGTACATGCATTCATTGAAAATTTGGGTAGGAAAACTCATACTCTGCAACTTTGTACTGTGATTGTTTGATTATTACAGAAATATGCCACTGAGATGAGGCCATTGTGGTCCATAGTGCATGTCAAAACCAAACGAATGTACCAAGGCCACAAGGTGAACTACTTATATTGTTAGTTTGACATTGACAGTATTTTATTCGTTAATATCCTATGACAATTCAAGCATGCATGGTACGGTGCAACACATTCTTCTTGAAAACAGACATAATAATATGCACAGTAATGTCAACGTTTTATGTAGTATATTGACAACAAATAAATGGCAGAAATGAATTACGCCTATAGAATAAGCAAAATATATTAGAAATCTGCACTAATAATATTACATTACAGTTTACATGAAATAAAGTAAAGTAAAGTAAAGTAAAGTAAAGTAAAGTAAAGTAAAGTAAAGTAAAGTAAAGTAAAGTAAAGTAAAGTAAGTAAAGTAAAGTAAAGTAAAGTAAAGTAAAGTAAAGTAAAGTAAAGTACCCTCTGTTGATGACAGGACTTCGAACTCTTATCAAGACGATCTAAGAAGTGCAGGGACCATAGCAAAAATAAATCTGTGTTGTAAATTTAATTTTAATTCTTGGATCATATTGTATATGGTTATTTGATTGATTGCCGTACTGCCCTAATTAACAAATAATCACAAATTATTTGAAATAATAAGCAGTGTGTTTGCGTGTTTGGTGTTTAGCGAACTCGGTAACAGGTCAGTTTGGCCTGGGTCATTTTAGCGACCATAACAATTTAGAATTGACGTTTTGTGCACACAAATAATAAGTAACAAAAAATACAAATAAATCGCCATGAAAATTGTTAAAAAGACCACTGTTTACAGCGCCAATACAGTCGATACCATGCATACCCCGCGTGACAAGGTTAGTCGGCCTTTTAGTACACATGGGATGTTTGGCTGACTGGGGGGTGTGTGCAGTGTTCGAAATGCCTCAAAAATTACAGGCCAGCCGGGCTTGACCTTAAAAAGTTACCGGCCAGCCGGGCCGGCAACTAGATGCCAGTCAGAAAAGTTACCGGCCAGGCCAAAAAGTTACAGGCCAATGGCCGGCTGACCGGCCCTATTTCGAACGCTGGGTGTGTGGCAACTTGCTCCAAACGAGGACCTACATAGCCTATGGATACACACATGACAAACGAGGAGATAACCTCCGACTGTGGACGTCCTCGATCTGTTGGATATATCCAGGACATCGCAAATAACGCCCGGGAAATAACGTAAAAATGCATTTAAAACGGGTCCACATAGGGGGTATATGACGGGTCACGGTTGGATAGTAAGTGGTCTGGTGTGTGTGTGGGGGTGTGTGAGGTCCACGGTGTGCCGATTAAGAACGGCTGTACGAGTCCTCGTTTTGATAATATTAAATCATATGCAGAATGAGGTCCTCGTTTGGGGTGTGTGTAGGGGTGCGTGTGTATTTACAAGGATGGGTTGGAAAGGTATTAGTGAGATTATTCGATAACGGTATAGCGTATTGTGGTAAAGCTACGTTGCTGCCTTAGTTGTTTGAACAAGTGCAATGGTTTCTTACCTGGTTGTCAATAACAACACCGATCAGGTCTCCCTACACTGATTATTGCCCAATCATCTACAGAAAAGCCTCAAGATAGTCAGGAAGCTACACTGTCTGACTTTGTTGTCCTAGCTACCCGCATGCAGCCCCGGGCATTTAAGTCTGCCCTAACCGTACCAGCACAGTACCTTTTTATTATTGATTTCTATTAATTGAAAGGGACCGTTCAATATTTACACCAGGGGGGGGATGGGAGATTTTATGGAGGGTGGGAATTTGAAAACGTTTTTTGAGAGGGGAATCTGAAATTTGTTATTTGAGAAATGGTAAAGACCCATTCAGTGATCCCGGCGCAAATGTAAAAAAAATGTTTGTAAATTGCTTAAAAGTTAAGGATATGTCATGTCATTCGAATTGTCATTTGGTATGTTTGAAATGAACAAAATTGAAAAAAGACAAAGAAAACAGCAGTATTGACGAAGTTGAAGCCCCATTCAAATACATGTAGCTAATAATCTATATGCTGTCAGTATATAAATTACAGATTCATGTAAATGCTTTATTTTGTCTTAAATACACGGCTTTCAGCTGAACCACTAGCAGGCTATGTTAGCATATCTATGACAATGACAAAGATACCAAAATCTGAATTTTCATGATTTTTATGATCGTTCAGATGAGCAACTCACTGAACATGCTGAATGGGCCTTTAAGTGGTGATAGCGACCCTATTCAGGCTAGCCTCTATTATAATGTAAACATGACTATATGGAAAACAAGGGGGGCACGAATATTTTTGTGTTGATTTTGTTCGTTTCTTACGTCCCCCTGGCATGAATACTGAGCGGTCCCTAAGTCTGAAAGCTTACATAAGCAACAGGCCCCGTGAATGCTACAATAATACAAGTTTTGAGGGAAATAATGAGTCATAAAGTTTCAAGGTTATCATAACCGTTCCAGCACAGTGCCTAATATTGTAGTAATAACTATTCATTTTTTCTATTGTACTAATGAACCTGTACGTTTGGTCAACTGAAACTAATTTACAACGTATTGCCAGTATACTACTCAGGCAGAACGAAGGCAATGAACTCGCAATTCAATAATTAATTTCAGGCCGTAAAATCATTTACTTAGCGAAGGAGTTACACAATTTTGACATCAACTTTTCCATAAGACACTCTTTTTTACACTACAAAAAATATTTTACTCAACATTGAGTAAAAAGGTCACAACTCAACAGTTAAGTAAAAAATTACTCAACATTGAGGCCATGTTCAGTAATATTTTACTCATTTGTTGAGTCGTGACCTATATGAATAAGCTCAATGTTGAGTAATTTTTGAGGCCTACTCAACTGTTGAGTTGTGGCATTTTTACTCAATATTTTTGCAGTGTAATATTAATTAGAAGTGAGCTCATCATCTTCAGTCGGCTGCATTCTCCAACGGTTGCGATCTTTGGCTAGCGAAACAATTTTTTGGGATTTTGGGCCCAAAATAGGCATTTTGGCCCAAATTTGACCTCACAGATGAATTTATCAAGTCTTTGCCATTCTAAATATGTATACATTTATATATAGACCAACAATGTAGCAGTTATGAGGCCCGAAAGTTTTCATAATTCCAGGGTTACCAACCTTAAGGGATCGGATACCAACGTTTTGCACGGTATTTTTGTGGGACATGAGAGCACATCAGGCAAATCGAATTGCATTCTGAATAATGAGTTTTTGAAATTTGTGATATAATACAAATTTCATGGCAAATTATTAAACATTTATATTTTTGATATTTAACAGTCTACAAAGTAAACTTTATAAATCTAATGATATGTACTTAAAGTGTGTGTAGCTGGGAGGAAAAGCCGACAATCATTTGACAATTGTGACCTTTCGTATTGAAGATATACATTTCTAAAAATTTTGGGTCTTTTGGGAAAAAATGTATACATTGTTCATGTTTTTTGTGAAAATTTAGTATTTTCCAACCATTTTTGTTTTTTTCCTCAAGATTTTTGTTTTGTTTTTGTAGTCCGAAAAAAATTCAGTTTTTGGGGGGATTTTCTCCAAATATGACCCCACAGATGAATTCATTTTTAGTCTTCGCCATTCTATAAATGCATACTTTTATATACTTTCATGACTTTAGACCACAACTTGAGCAGTTATGAGGTTCAAAAATTTCCACAAGTCCAGGGTTAAGACCGTCCTTAATTCAGAGCTAAAGAGTACAGGTAACATAACTGGCACCTTTTATTCTTTTGCTTACCGCATATTAAATTATTTTAATAATAATAAAAAAAAAAGAAAAAAGCGCAGTGATTTAAAGTGCGCTACATTAGGCGTTGATCCACATAACAAGCCTCAGCACACTTTACAGGTTGTCGCTGGCCACTACGGCCCCACTTCATTCCATAAACCATATAATTCGACAATGTCCGTGAATATCTTTATTATTAAGATCAATATCAAACAACCCTGCATGGATTATGGAATAAAGGTAATTATTTGCTTGAACTTCCACAATATTATAGAAATGTAGAATATATTTTCCCAAAAAAAAATATATATAAAGTATTTCAGTTTCAACAATGTACCTTTAATAAGCTTATCAGAACTTTTTTCAATACTTGTATATTATTATTATGTATATAAAATGGTATATCCAAATAAGACCTACTATTAATAGGATTCAGGAAGTCACGTACGAAGCTATACGTGATCGACTAGGTTTCGCTTGAGTTTGCCTAATAACCCGTTGGCTGCAGATGCAAGTACAAAAACATTAACATATTATGTGCGTTCAAATTATATGTATTCAAATTAGTAAAAATGATTGGTACAAGAGAGGGATTGAGGTTAAAAAAAACCAACAAAAAAAACAAAAAAAAAAAAAAAACAAAAAAAAAAACAACAACAACACAAAAATCAAGCTCCATTTTTAGAATCAAATAATACGAACAACTTCAATCTGGAAATTATTAATAACACTTTAACTTGACACCAAACTGAAAATTCAAATATGAAAAAAGAACTTGTTCTGGGACACACAAATAATTATTTGTTCTGTGGGTACCACTGACGAGTCCAAAGGGATTGGCATCATGCCCAATAATACGAGCAGAGAGAAGAACAAGTATCTAATCGATCTTGACTACGCAGACGACATAGCTTTAACAGCTACGTTATCACAAGATGCCAAAGATCTTCTGTCATCTTTGGAAGGTGCTTTAGAAGTGTGCCAAAGTTGGCCTCTTTCTCAATACCAAGAAGACAGAATATATGTGTATTAATGGAGATAAGAACCCAACTCCAATCCTTTCCCGGGATGGCACACAACTCAAGGAGGTGTCGGACTTTAAATATCTTGGTTCATTTGTTGCCGACAGCAAGAAAGACTTTCTGACTCGCAAAGCAACAAGCTGCACACCATATGACAGTCCAACATATCAAGAAATACCAAGCTTGCCTTCTTTAGAGGCTGCATAGAGAGTATCCTCTTATATGGAAGTGAGACCTGGACAATGAAGAAAGATCTTCAGGACCGTCTTGATGGTACCTACACCATGTACACCCGGCTGTTGATGAGGGTTCAAAATATATCCTGGCGTGAACATAAAACCAAAGCAGAGATCTACGATGGTGTCCCACAGGTGTCCTCCATCCTTGCTCAACGGCGAGCCAGATTTGCAGGCCACTGCTACCGAGCAAATAATATCAGATGTCATCTGTATGAGGCTTCCACGAACATGTAGAGGAAGAAGACCATTCAACTACATTGACTGTGTGGCAAGGGACGTCAATCAAGAAATTAATGACCTCCCAAATCTGATGGCTGATAGAGATTCCTGGAAAAGAATTGTAAACTCTTTCTCGGATGCGTCCGCAAGATAGATAGAATGTCTAAAAGACTCTCTCAGAGTTTAATTTTGCTTTCATCCTAAACACTCTATATGCTTGAAGACGAGGTTTTACGTTATATTGCGAATTATATGAATATTTCTGGAGTAACCCAATTGTGTACATAATGCCCCGCTGCATGTATGAAGACACACCATTGTACTTTAAAAAGATACGATACATGATTTACCGACAAGTGACTCATTTCGGAATGCGATCATGAATTTTGAAGAAAAAAAAGTTTCCACAGGCTTCGTTGGGATTCGAACCAGCGATTCAAAACTTCCTTCGATTACGCTTCTAGCGCTTCACCGTTCGGCCACGGTGGCAGTTGAGTGTAGGAGTGTAATGATAAATGATAAATCTCATAATACCATCTTTAGCCTTTTGTTTACTAAAAAAGACGCGTTTTGTAAAGATAGATTAGCAGTTTTATGCATAAAGAGCACGAACGTTTGGGAAAGGTTTCAAATAAATAATAAAGACACTGATGTGATGATGAAATTTTGTAAGTCGGGAAATATCTGCGTCGCAATGTTTTGTTTTGATTTTAGGAATTTGACCTTAAAATTTACGACTTCATGACATTATCATTCGAAATCAACAAAAGATATTTCAACAGTATATGGCATTATTCTTTCTCTAGAATGTTTTATACATGTATGTGAAATAGCTTCAACAATGGTTCGCTGCATAATGGTAAAAACAGCCTTGACCTAAAAAAAGGGCGAGAGGTACCATATTTACGGATTCAGGCTAAATTTAAAATTGATATAAAACGTTTGTTTTTTAATCGATTTTTGTCATAATAAAGAAATTGTGTATGGCGTGAATTACACTACAGTTTTTATTCTTAGGGCTCTTTGACTTCTTCAAATGATTTTTTAAATGATAGAGTGAATCCCCTGGCACTGTATAATTACGCACAAAAGATCGAGTCCCCTTAAGAATGCAAATGAACCATTAGAATACGTCCTTTGGTAGGGACGATGCATTACCGGTTTAGTGTACACATAGCTTAGTTATACCTATTCACAGTGGTTTAAATAAAACCCAAACCGCCCAGTTTAAATAAAACCCAATCCGCCCATGGATTCTGTTTTTTTAGTCGGTACAGAATCAAAAGCAGTACAGAAACCTTGAAAATGCATGCTTTACATAGAAGGTTTACCTGTCAACGGAACTGGATCAAAGTGAATCTAAATTTTCAATGTGGCTACCACAAAAAATATATAGGCCGGAAACACAGCCCTTACAATTATTCATTCATGTACTGTCTGCCTATCAACGTGAAGATACCAAACGATGAGTTTATACCTATAGTCGCTAAATATGAGCGATTTGGATACGACCATTCAGCTGGATCGGTTGGTTTTGCCTTTGCAATAACGACGTTGCAAAACCAATTGCTTTATACCGCGGTTTTGACTACAAATTCGGTATCAGACATAGATTATAGATCGAGGTCTTGCCTACACGTATAAACTCGATCTGTTTAACCATGATAAGCCTGAACTTAATATACATATCCGAACGTGCTTTGTCAAAGTTTTAAATATTTTGAAATTTTGATTTCGCTATATTTTCTTCTCGAGCAAACATAACCTTTACTGTAAGGTCAAGCTTTGGCAAACTTTGTTTTACTTTTTTTGTCATAACTTTAAATGACTCTTACTTGGAGCAGTTTGGTTTACTCATTTGCCGAACATCTGTGTATGAAGGAAGAGGTTGAAGATAATCACACCCAGCAGCAGACAAGTCATGTGTGATATATTTTTGTGTCGAGCTTTCTGATAACGTTGGATATCTTAAGCTGATTTCAAACATATTAGCGAGGGACGAGCGTTTGAAGCTGTTTGATTTTCAACGAATGAGGTAACTCGTTTTTCGCTACTTTAGAAAGTGACTTGTCGAAATCGAGAGAGTTCGATCCAGTCTATTCGCCGTAGAAGTTACGTCATAATCGGATTAACTACCATAGCAATAGATGAATACAATTTGTGAATATATCGTCCTGCACTACAAGCATGTTGCACTCATCACCTGTGTCTGTCTGCAATCATAGATTGAATACAATACCACTCTTTTCAAAGATACTAATCTTACAGGTGCGAATGATCAGCATGATATGAATATTCTATAGAATTACGATCCAGGTCTTTATCCCTGTTCTTTGACATCTATAGTTGTGTTCATACGGTCGGACATAAGTCACTTATTACCAGTAATAAGTCACTTATGTCCGACCGTGTGAACACGACTTATGGTTCAATACATAGGTACCGCGTGAAGTTGCAGTGCATTGGCAGGACGATATATTCAAAATTGTATTCATCTATTGCTATGGTAGTTAATCCGATTAAGTACGTCAATTCTACGGCGAATAGAGGCCCTGCATGCTTTTATCGATTGGCTCCAAACAAAGGATTTGAACCGGTGTCCTTCACCGTAATCATGGCGCAGTGCAGTCCATTCAATCAAATGTTGTCATCAAGAGCATCAACCTATTTGATCGTATTTGTTATGTGTGTAAGACGAACTCTCGCGGTAGATTGCAATCATGCTTTTGTTGAATGCATTTGAGAAGTCCGCCATATTTACGGTATGATACGTCATATGCACAACCTCTATTGGCCGATAACCAATTCACTCGTTACTATACGCTGGCGAAGTTACGTAATAATCGGATTAACTACCATAGCAATAGGTCAAAGCAATTTTTGAATATACCGCGCTGCACTGATACGTTCACGCGGTACCTCTGCATTGAAGCATATCATGCTGATCACTTACACCTGTAAGATTATTATCTTTGAAAAGACCAGTATTGTATTCAATCTATGATTGCAGACATACAGGTGATGAATGCAACCTGCTTGTAGTGTAGCGCAATATGTTCAAAATTGTTTTGACCTATTGCTATGGTAGTTAATCCAATTTATTACGTAACTTCGCCAGCGTATAATAGATTCCATAAGACATTGTAGTGTTGGGAAAAGGTTAAAGGGCATAGACCTCGACTTTTGTCCAAAATAGGTAACCGAATTAAGCAGGTTGATCTTCTGTTTACTGCATAGTGAGGAGTCAATGAGCACGTGAATTGATAATAATACCTGTACAAAAATTAAGGTAACACCAAACAGTTGTGAAACGTTTAATAGTTATATTGACATAAAAAAATCAACTTTCAGGTACCAGGTGTCATCAACGTTACCAGAAATGTCCAGGTTTTATCTTCACTTCGCGTTCATCGTATGTAGTATGCTTAAGGTGCATGCAACCTACAAGTTGCAGTTTTATTCGACACTATATCTACCATCATTCTACGATAACCAAGGCAACCCTGGGTATGAGTATGGGGGTGATGCTATTGAACACGCAGTGTATGACGGGAAGGATGGTTTAGTTTACACAGCAGGTAAGTGTGCAAATAGTAACGAATATAAATGGTATATCGTTTATATAATTATAGCAGGGATCTCCTAGCAATATGTGACCGTACAGCACGAATGAGCCGTATATGTCCCAAATTGTTCTCTGAGTTATAGTGTATAATGTACATGAAGGTCGTATTCATCGGTACCTCAAGTTGGCGCGACATCTATCTCATTTTGATAGATGTCGCGCCAACTTTTTAAACCAATCAATAATTCTATTGTTGAAGAGGATAATAAACTTCTAGCTTAGATTTCTATAGAATTCTTAATAGCTCTGGTCGTTGTTTGCTTTGGCTAAATCCTGTTCAAGTGGTGAATTACAAACAAAGCATTGTATTTTGTCTAGGTATGTATAACCAACAATTAACAATAAGAGGACATTCTGGAACCTCGTTGACTTGGGAATGATTTGAAATGACCGCCAATAAATGTGGAAAAAGAGACACATGTAGAAATGAAAAAAGCTACCATTTTGTTGAAGGAGCAAAGTTCAAGAAACCATAACCCCGCTTCTGGATATCGTTTGAAGTCAAATGATATACCGTTTTAAAGCTTATGATATATATTAAAAACCTCGGTCGAGGTTTTCCAAAGTTTAAAAAATAACGGTTAGTTGATGAAATAACGGTTAGTTAATGAAAAAATAAGAAGTGAAATTTAGCAGCGCGACGAGGTTTATTTATCCGTAATAGAGTTCTATTGAATTCGCTATTGTATTCTATTCATAAAAACTACTGCAGGAATCGCGGCAATTCCTGAAATAGACATTTATTGCTGATCTCTACCGCCGGCGTTTCGCAATTATTTAATTTTCAAAATGATCCCATACTCTTACAATTATATATTTATATGTGCTCTTTATATAATATTAACAAATTGCAATTATGAAAACTACAAACTTTGAAAGTGAAAATATATTTACCATCGAAAATATATCATACTTAAATTCTATAGAATCTATAATATCCAACCCAGAAGTGCCCATTTATTTTCTAAATTGTTGTAATAGCGCCCAAATATCCCCGCAAATATCTTATACACGATTTCATTGATTCATTTTGGGCTTACCAAAAGTCAGAAGTCGTCAAAAAGGGCTACATCCTCACCATTACCAAACCGTGTATGACTTGCTGCTTTACAAATTATCCTCGCTTGACCAAACACGCATAGTACCTTGATCGAAAGACCTAGGAGAGTTATAAGACACCGTGCACACCGACACCGCCTGGCTAATAATTATTTGGTGCAGCAGAGACACTAAAATGAATACACGGGATCGATACACGTGAATTGCTATGCACGATTTTGATATCAGACGAAAATCTTTGTATACCGGGTTAGAAAATGATGAATATCTCCCGTAAATGATTTTTCTCAAGAAACCAGATGTGGTCTCATACACTTGAAAATACGTGTTGAACAGATATGATAGTCGCTAGAATGCGCTTTGAAAATTGGCCGTGCGCTTTGGAACTCAAAATTTGACCAAAACTCTAATTTTATATTGCGTTGGTCCTGTAGCGTGTAGCGTGGTACTACAGCGTGTAGTACAGCTGCACTCACTACTAGGCAGTATAAAAGTCGATGACCATTGACCTCAATGGGGTATACAAGCTTATTCACGCACAACCAAGATCAATTACCCGGCTATTGTGAGTAGCCTTAGTCATGTCCCTCGACTAATTCTCGTCTCAAAGAGCTTCAAAGGTCTGAACCAAATGGCCAATCGTGGCTGTGGATTCAACCTACCATGGCGATTTGTGCCATGAAGATATTAGGTCGATGACACTGTGCCGTGTGGCTTGTCTTAACAATGCAAAAGAGACGTACATCTTACCCACTAACACTAGCTTATTTACAAAAACCTATTGAACAGTTACGTAGTCAATCGATAGTGCGGACACTCTTCACTCGCAAACCACCAAAATTCATGCTATTTTGGCGTTGAAAAAGAAATATCGTGAATAGAGTGCCCTCTCAACAATATCTACTATCTGCCTACATGTTTACACTCTAGAAATGCCAACTAAAATCAACCAACAACTTCATTTTAAGAATTATTTCAGTATAGAAATCAATAGGAACAGAAAGTTTGGTGGAAGAAACAAATGAATCATTTTCCTGGAATGTGTAGACCATACGTCTACACATTCCAGGAAAATGATTCATTTTTTCTTCCACCATTCTATATTTCCCTAAAATTATCACATTTTTTCTCCAAAATCCTATGTAAATGATTCTCCACGCTACGCAGAAATTATGTGCGATAAATCATACAAATTTTACACAATTTTACATCACTTTAGACAGTATTGCAATATCTTGATGATTTTTAGGCATTTTGAAGGGCAACATAAATATATTAAGAAATCAAATATCGCGCCCTCGTCGCAACCTCTATGTAATCGAAGGTCGTAAAGGTTAATCCGCAGAGTTGTAACGAGTCACGTCATTTCATGGTCGAGTCGAGTCATTTCTTGCAATATCTCGAGTCGAGTCGAGTCAAATGACTCGAGTCACTGTACAATCTCTATGGGGAAAATTTGAAAATCCGAGTCGAGTCATTTCATTTTTGAAAAGTCGAGTCTCGAGTCATGACTCGTTACAAGTCTGTTAATCCGATAACAATAGAGGGTATTCATTACTTCATCATTTATGTGGTTGCTCATGCATAAAATTCCTCCACATAGGCTGTTTAGCTTAATCGGGAAGTGACCTCTTGAAATGATATCGCACTGATCAGACTGATCTTTATGTTATTACAGCGAGGCCCACATACAATGTTCAACACAAAGTGAACGATGTTATAACTTGGAGGGCTAACAAACTAACACCGCCAAATTCGACTGACGTGTGTACAACGTGGGATGCTATGAGGAAATTGAACACTCGTTGTCTGATCATGCATGTGTGTTTATGGTTCGGATAGCGGTTACTTAGCAACTCTCGTTCTGCTTGGGTTTATTGGATACACTCTATATAAAGTCATCAATATGTCGTTTCCAGTCCCTGGCTGAACAATTGGGTTCAGCTATTAATTTTTTTAAATAATTCTTTTTACCTCATAGCATTAAAAAACTAGTATTTTGATAATTAAAATAGCTGGATGCGGTATGCAGCTGATTGGGGTGGTTACGGGTCGTTAAAACCACTAACCGCGAAATGAGGATATCCAAGCAGTTTGCCCTGCAGGGTTACAAAAAACCGCTAACCGCGAAATATGGATATCCAACTAGTTTGCCTCCCCGGAGCTTCAAAAAACCACTCACCGCGAAATATGGCTATCCAACTAGTTCGCCTGCATGGCTACAAAGAACCACTTACCGCGCAATATTTTTTACCTCAAAAAAAAAAAAGAATTAATATCTACCAAAAACGTTTCAAAACGTAAAAGTGGCCAAAGTTTAAAAATCTTTCCTGTGTGGCTTTTCACCCTTTTTTAAACTTGGTCCCATTTATGAAAGTTTCTAAAGACCCATACGAAGTCAACTTTAGGCTACTTGTTGGTTTTCTTAGTTGTCAGTGTTTAGTCTGTAGAGCAAATGAATTAATGTTCGTGCGAAATTGAATTTTTTCCGTATAGACGTTATAATGTATTTTGATTTAAGAAAAAGTAGCAAATACTCATTTTGTTAATTTCTTAATCGTCATGGTTGACACACAGTCAATTTGTATATATATAATCTAATCCTTATGAACACGCAATATAATAAAACATAAACCTTGAAATGTTTTTGATAATACGTAGCCTATGTCATATTGCACCGCTTTCGAACAGTCTTAAACCTATAAGAGCACATTGTTGCATGTAAAAATTCTTCTCATTCTTCATGTTATTACTGCTTTACTAAATGGGACCAAGTTTAAAAAAGGGTGAAAAGCCACACAGGAAAGATTTTTAAAACTTACGTTTTGAAACGTTGTTGGTAGATTTTCTAAACACGAAATAAAACAAAATTGACCAGGGGAGTAGGTATTTACGGCTCATTCGTCGTGTACGGTCACATATTTGAAAAGCAGTCCCGATCGGGTAATGCTATTTTCCGTGTCAAACACGAATCGTTTTCTCATATCGATACCCAAAAACTACACAACTTGTGGATTTGAACAAAACTTCATCAACAATATGTGACCATCCTCCACAACTGAGCCCGGATGTCGCCAGTGCCACTATTGAGATATGCTCCATTGAACTTAACAATAAACAATAGGAAACAAAGGATTTATTGACTGTTTTATTGATTTTTCACTACTTAAATGTCAAGTACTAAAGACATGATATACATCATTTTAAAGCTAATTTCAAACAGAATATTTTGGTTGAATATCTCAAAAATGATGATTGGCGACTTCAGGGCTCAGTTGTGCTGAGGGGTCACATATAGTTAAAACACTTCTCATCACGAAAACATTTTATTCACTGTTCTTTGAATATAAATGTATAACTGCTTAAGAAAATTGATTGGCCAATGCAGAGGGTAGATGCACTTATGGGCCAAAGCATAATAAAATTTGAATAAAGCCATTCTTTACTTGTATTTCACAGGAGATGCTTTTATTAATGTGATAGACGTTTCAAATATTCAAAGTCCACGAATTCTTCACTACCAGGAAGTCACAACAGATACTCCTGTAGTTGCCCTCTGTGGCTCCTTTGTGGCGTTCCTTTCCAAAAGCAGTGTTGCAGACTTTGAAGATGGGACATTGTCAATCTATAACAAGTATAACCGTGCGAAAGAGGGCGTCTTTGAAAAAGTTATGAACGTTACAGGTGAGGATAAATTAAGCAGCACACTTGATACAGGGTATATATATTATTATATTAGTCTATTGAGTAGGCCATACTGCAGTTACTGTCCGTTTTCCTATACACAATACACAGTGCTCTCACCATTGACGCGCGACCTTTACAAATAGTGTATGTTAGAAGTATATTGCATTTGCCTAGTTAACATCACTGTGTGAAAAATAACCGGCCAATATTTAAACTATTCTCCAAACTTCTAGCAAATATATTTCTCTAACATGACCTAAAATTACAGCTAGGTTAGATGTTCAGAAATAGTCGCACTTTCGTAGAATATGAGTGAGGGCAAAGCATAGCTAGCTCATAGCTAGCCAACTCCCCGTGTTAATTGAATGGAGATTCGACCGAAAATACTGAGCTATATTGGTAACGGACCGCTCCGTTCTGAAGGATGCCACAAAAAAACGGTACAAGCTACATTTAAACTATTCTATGAAATTCTAGAAAATATAGTTTTGTAACATGTCCTAAATTTTTAGCTAATTTAGATGTTTGGAAATATTCGTACTTTGGTGTTTAGGTGTATGTTATAGGTAATATAGTACATTGCCTAGTTAACGTCGCTGTGTGAAAAATAACCGGCTAATATTAAAAGTACTCTTCTAAAATTCTAGAAAATATAGTTTTGTAACATGTCCTAAATTTTTAGCTAATTTAGATGTTTGGAAATAGTCGCACTTTTGTGTTTTAGGAAGGATATGTAAACAACAGATAACACCAAAAATATGAAGAAATTATTTCCAAACCGTGTTAAGTCAACAATCATTATGTTGCTCATTTTCAAGAATGCTGGTTAACAAAAAGCAGGCCATTGTTTCATTTCGTGAACAAAGGTCCACATACCATTGTTTCCTTGCTTTCCTTTATAATCAGTTACCCAACTGAAGCTGTATTATAGCACCTCATAGCGATACCGCACATATAAAACAGACACATGTGAACAACCAGAGAAGATCCGATTTAATCAGTTGAGCTGTTTCAATGAGTGTTATCTTGGTTTAATAGCTTTTAATGGGGTTTAAGTACTGCAAAGGTCGAGATGAATTCTACTGTAGACATGACTGCATCATGCCATAATTAATTGGATTATTGCGGCATCCCTATTCTTTCCTGCGAAAACATGAGGCAATTATATGCATGTTCATGTATACCAGTATTCATTCAAATTCAAATTAGTGGAACTATAATTTTAGTATTATATATGTACATACTGATATCTTGAAAACAGACTGGATTTCATATGTTTACTGCGCACGAAACCTATCCAACCACTTAAACAAAAGCCGAAAACCAAATCGCAAAATAAAATAGTCGATAGATAAAGAATTTGTTACATTATTCGGCATGATTCGAATTATTTCACGCATTTTGAATATACATGTACGAGTACATGCACGAAAATACATAAAAGAGAATTAGCTATCTGTTAACTAGTTTATTTTGCAATTTAGTTTTAGTGTTTTTAAGAATTGGCTTCTGTGTAAGTGGTCAGATACTTTTTGTGCGCAGTAGATCAATTCTTTTTATAATGTTTTTATATTTTTTGTGTAAATCATTGATCAGTTGGCCCTGAACCTGAGAGCATAGCATTTACTCCAGATTGTGGTATGGCTGTAGTAGCGAACGCAGGGACACCCGAAGTCAATTTACTTGGAACTGATATTATAGATCCAGAGGGCAGTGTTTCTATAATTACGTTTGGCGGGGGCGACTTATCCAAGCCGCCGATTGCCAACAACAAAGTGAACTTCGTCAAATTTAATGACAGGTAAAAGTGACATAATAGAGAGATTGTGATTTCCAAACGTACGTATCGAACGCCCGTGCCATCTATTCAAAATCACGCTCCTGTGGCGGAATTTTGAATAGATTGCACGGGCGTTCGATACATACGTTTGGAAATCGCAATCTCTCTACTATCAAAGAAAACTTAAAAGAGTATCTACTGATCCTGGCATCCTCTTTTAATGACATTTTGCAGTAGATATCCACGAAAAATTCCCAAAATTTCAGTTGATTCCGATTTTGCGTTTGTGAGTTATGCATGATTATGTGTATTACACTGCTCTACAGAATTATAATTTTGTTCTAGTGTACCAGAACGTAATTCAAATTCCACGATATTTTTGCTAAACGAATTAATCTGCAACAAAATTTTTGTACATAAACATTATGTAGCTAGAGGTTTCCAGTGGTATAAATATCTCAACTTTGTTTTAGAAAAGTGGGGGATGATGCTGTGGGTCACGAAAGGCCCTTTTAAGTAGTACATTAAGTTCGGTCCTGTATTCGCCGTCGTAGTTTACCCCACACAGTGGGTGTAGATTTTCATTCAGGTAACTACATTTAAAATGCACTCGCTGCGTGGAAGATGAAGGTCATACCGGTCATGTCTGCCATAGGGGGTTTATAAATTTCAAATGGAATAGCCCATTCTTGTTTTGTTTTCAATTCACAGATGGCAAGAATACGTATCACGTGGTGTTCGGTTTGTTTACAAGGGGCAGATATCAACACAAAATATAAGGACATTCCTCTCGCAAGACCTAACACCCGAATATGTAGTGCTTAATAGCCAAGGCACTAAGGCATATGTTGGTCTTCAGGTTAGTCTTCTTTTCAAATGCTTTCATGATCACTAGCGCGTCCAAATAAAAAGAAAGCGGGTGGGGAGGAGGTCGAATTAAGATTACAAAACACAACATCTAAGTATTTCCATGTTTGGACAATGATTATGTGAATTATTTGGCTCCGATGCTCCTTGGATCAATTTACGGAAATAATTACTATAGTCCAATAATTTACTCACGTTTTAGACGTTTCATCTTCCGTTCGGAAGAATTCATCAGTAATGCGATGAACCAGCAACACTCCTACTCTCATCTCCAGAGTGTTCAATTCTTTGCAGTAGCTTGCCGTATACATGATTTTTTCATGCGCTTTTTGTTATTGAAAAGGATAATAACAGTTTAGGCTACATATTCGAAAGTATTGACACTGCGATTCTGTATTGTGATGACACTTTTCCCCATAATGCCATATCATGGCAATTTATTCTGTCATCATGTTCATAGCCTGAATCACTGCACTACACTGTCTCAAGGGATTAATGTTTTTAATTTATATAAAAGTTTTGTTTGTTAAAAAAGATAATAACATGCTCAAAACATTGACACTAATCCGTATTGTGATGACAAACCTTAAGCTGAATTTATACTCCATCGCGGAGCAACGAGCGATTGATACGTGAACAATGATGTTGCGTACTTTTCCCAACGCAACAGAAAACGATCCACTTCATTGGCTAAAAAAACAAACGCTATCGCTCAGCGATGTAGTATAAATTCAGCTTTACTCAAATGTCACAGCCTGAATCACTGACTTTCTTCATCATGTTTTTGTACTGTTGTTTCGCTATTATGATAGATCAACAATGCTATAGCAGTAATTGACATAGCAACAAAATCAGTAGAAGAAATCTATCCATTGGGAACCAAATCCTGGGCTAATTTGGACATTGACGTCAGCGACCAAGATGGAGGTACGATAATAGAGTCACCTTTAGTTTTCTGTGCACATTAGTAAATTGTTTGTAAATCGTGTAAATAGTGACGCCAGATAGACCGGGTAACTGATAATCCAATCGTCTCATGTCACTACAATTAAAGACCGAGATAAAAAGAATTTATCGCGTCTGACGTCATCTGTCAATCAAATTCGAGCACGGTTTGTTTACAAGTGTCGCGATGATGACTTGCTGAACGCGGATTTATAACCGGGTGCCTTATTGTTAATTTTGCACCTTTCGACATGCAAACCATCTCAAAAGTTAGGTCTTTATAGTAGGAAACTTTTTTAACCGAAGGCACCATGTCCACAATGCCTAGAAAAAGCTAGAAAAGCTGCTTTTTGCCTTGTAAAAGTACGGAATTTTTCGCCATTTCCTGCTATTCCGTTTCTCCGATCAGCACCAGATAGATCGGTCTTCCTTTTACGCGCTGATTAACCTGTGTTAACCAATCAAGGATCGTAACTGACAGTGACATCAGACGCGATAAATTCTTTTTATCCCTGTCTTTAATTATAGTTATCCCGATAATTGATTATGATGTGTTTGCTTTATTTGTTCTTTTGCCTGGGTAACTCATTCAGTGGATGATTTAAGGTATCCTCTGTTCTTCCATGAGGCCCAGCCATCTCTTTGATGGCTTATCCAAAAACTAACAAGAACTTATTATTTTATAGCACATGCAGAGGAGTTAAAACTGTTTGTAAGTTGTAATCAAGCGACGTGTTAACCGTTAGGTTAGTTCCTGTTTTGTTGACGTCTAATTAAGCAATTTCTTTTTACAATAATTTATGTTTCGGTATATTTCTATTCCAGGAATAAAGTTTACTAGATGGCCAATCAAAACCCTGTATCAACCAGATGAATTAAGGTACGTTATTCCTTAGATGGAATGAATAATATTGTCAAGTACATACAGTCATGGAAATAAGTTTAGAATATGTTTTAACGCTTAGGGCTTTTTAAAACGTTCACTGTTAATCAATCATACCAAATAGGTTACATGTGTCTATTGTTATTGGACCATAACACACAACATCTTTTATCATTCGGACTGGGGGGGGGGGTTATGACTTACCAATGGGCCATCATCTCTTGAGTTATGGGTATGTACAGCCTTTGACTTGTTTGAAGCAGGTATCATTAGTGCTTAACTCTATGCAGTCAAAAATCATCTTGCATTCATGAGGAGTAGATCAAAAGAAAAGGCCATTGCAAGACATTTAGGATCTAAATTTAGGATCGTAATACTACAAAAGGAGATCTGTTAAAAATGCATTGTAACGGTCGCAAGAAGCCGGGATCAGAGTTGCAAATTAAGAGGGTGAGATTAAAAAAATTCCGTACCTGTAACTAGGTGCCTAGACAATAGACCTATCTATGAAGGAAGCCCTTATTGCTCAGAACAGACCGTCAAGCACGTTAACATTGCACACGCCATCACTTATAGGTCTGTCACACTACGACGGACTGGATCAACGTACATCACCGAATACAAAAATATTTTATTCGGTGGAAAAATCACCAGTCCGGCAGAAGATTCGGTGGGATTTTGGGTCCGATTCCCGTTCGTCTCTATATGCGTTGTGGCCGCTAATAATCCTGCAGGTGTCTTATATCCGATCGTTCAACGTCCGACAAATGACCGGATTTGGGGGTCCGATTCCCGTTCGTTTCTCTATGCGTTGTGGCCGCTAATAATCCTGCAGGCGTCTTATATTCGATCGTTCAATGTCCGACAAATGACCGGCTTAGGGGGTCAACGTCTGACAAACGACCGGATTTAGGGGTCCGATTCCCGTTCGTCTCTCTATGCGTTGTGGCCGCTAATAATTCTGCAGGCGTCTTATATTCAATCGTTCAACGTCCGACAAATGACCGGCGAATCCGTCGCATGTGGCACCAACAGGGACGTCCACCCTATCAGAAAAGTGGGGAGGAGAGGGTGTTTGAGAGGGTTTTTGACCCCTTAGAGGCAGTGACGTAGCAAGCACTTTTTCAGAGGGTGAACAAAGTGGGGAAAGACAACTTTTAAGGGGGAAAACTTTGACGAAAATAGTCAAATATTGGCTAATAAGTACAAAAGGGCTACAAATCTTATATATCAGGGCAACCAGCGTCCGGGGGCAATAGAGGCTAGAAACCTTTGGACAATGAAGGCCCAATTTTTTTGGATCAATTTTAGCACTATTATTGGGTACTATTTTAGTTTGAAACAGCCGCAAATTGGTGAAACGAAAGCCTAATTGAAGCCATTGAAATGTTTTCACCATTTATTGTATAATATAAACAATTGCTTTAAAAATAACACGTGGATGTCCATAGCAGAAGCAAAAATGAAGGTCCAATTGAAGCCATTTGCATGGGGACTGTAGGGCCTATTTACATTATTAGGCCTAAAAAATTTAGTTTTAAAATGGAAAATTTGGAAAATTGTTTTTGGTGCATCATTTTTACACTATTATTGCCTTAAACAAAAAAAAAAGAAGGCCCGAACTGAATTTTCAAAATTTAAAATGTTACACTGGTCCACTGATGACACTTACATATAAGACTTCAGACTCGTAATTTCAGGTAAAGCATGCATGGATTGATATGTTAATAGACCTAAGTCCGTCTTAAATACTGACTTTGGTGACAAAATGTCACGGGCCCTACATATCGACGGGCCGGCAGTAATTTTCACAGGCTTTTGGGCCAAGAACCCACCTTTAAGCACTGCCTATAATAATCACAGGCCTATACTTAGGCTTACTATATACTATCCTGGGCCTACTCAATAACGTACAATTTAACCTTTTCCATGTTTTTTCTTCTTTTTTTTTTTTTTTCAATCACTAAAACTGGTAGGAATTTGATATTGCGTCCTCTACCCTTCCGAAAGTGCCCCTCCCTCAATACTACTTACATGCATAGGCCTACTAAATTGCGTGCAATTTAACTTTTTCTCTTCTCTTCTCTCTTCAATTTTTCTCACTTTCTTTTCTTTTTTCTCTCCTTCCCCCTTTTTTCTACTTGTCAGTCACTAAAGTACTGATGGAACTATGATATTGCGTCACACACCCTTCAGAAGTCCCCCCCCCCATGATCGATGCACATGTTCGCCATAGGCCTACATCCGGCACAAGCGCCTGCGAAACCTTGCAAACACCTGCGGTATATAAACGGAAGAATAACGAACAAACCCAGGGTATATATACAGAACAGTACGAACACACATCGGACAACTTCCGAACATGTGTATTCGGCACACTCCGTTTCAAGTTTTGTGCATGCACAAAACTTGAAACGTATTGTCGACGGACTAAACAAACATCACCTAACACGAAACGCATTTGGCGGATAATAGCAGGACATATGAAGAACATAAAACGAACATTGACGAACACTAACGGATTTGCTAAAATACCATCCGTTTCTTATACGGAAGACCGATCCGGTGTAGTGTGACACTAACACGGTCTGGGTCAACGTACATCACCGAATGCACAAATATGCTATCCGGTGGTGAAGGCCTCACAGGAACGTATTTGCAACGAACACGGGCCGAGTGCAACGAACAAAGAACGAACATGAACGAAAGGAGAGCGAACAAACTCCGTCAATATACAGCACCATACGAACACACATCGGATAAATACCGAACATGTGTATTCGGTACACTCCGTTTCAAGTTTTGTGCATGCCGACGGACTTCACGAACATCACCTAACACGAAACGCATTTGGCGGATGATAGCAGGACATAAAAAGAACATAACACGATCATTGACGAACAACAACGGATTTACTAAAATACCATCCGTTTCTTGTACGGAAGACCTATTCGGTGCAGTGTGACAGGCGCATCACATTGGTGCCTCGGTCACTGGGAACATGTGATCTTAGGAAGCCCGGTTTTTACTATACAGTGAAAATGACCGCATTAGGGTCCGTAGACAGACTCGTGAAGGCTTTCGTGAGGAATGCATCCTATACAGAGTACCGGGAGGTGATAGTATATAGGATCACCATCTGGGGGATATTTGACTGTAGGTCCAGTTGTGATCTGCATGTCCTTGATGTAGTATCAGATTTCGTTTGCCAAGACGACAACTCCATCGCACACAGATCATTCACTCAATTCAAAACTAGAGCTGCGGACACTACCACATATTCTTAACAGATACCGATCGTCTCTTGCTGTAACCAGATGCGTTAGTGACTGCTTCGAGTTAGGCACTGATACTACCTGCTTCAAAAATGACTGGAATTCTGTCAAAACGAAACATGGTGGTCTATTGGTCAGTCACAATCTCCCGTTAACAAATGATGTGATGTGGTGTGGTACAATACATATTGTCGCAACACATAGTGGCGTATAGCCATTTTCCAAATTTTCCGTTTCACATAGTGGCGTATAGGTTTAGAGCTAGCTAATATCCTATAATAGTTATTCCTTGTTAACTATTAAAGATACAGTTTAATAGTTTGAACATTTAACTTTAATTTCAAATGGAATCGGGCCACTGAGAGATAACAGTGGAGGAGTATCGACTCCGTTACTGGTAGCATATCCTTCAAAAACGTTTTGCTCGGAGACGTATTTTGTCCTTCACGTACGCCACTATATGTTGCGACAGACGATCAATAGATGCATGGAAAGTGATTCCCATGTGATTGATAAAGAATGACTAATAACCACAATTTATTTCCATGACTGTAGATGCATGTTTTATATGTTGACTAACCTATAGGATCTTCAATGTGATAATTTAAAGCCTACGCATACAAACCAACATGACAGGTAGGAATCCTACCTTTAAATCTTATCCTTTAAGACAGATTGCTCGCGTTGAAGAAGGAACACGATACATTTTATGTGACCATTGTATACATTATTTGGTCCTCTGGCCTTATTTTGGCCATTCTATAGATGATCTGACTGCAATGTCTGTAAGCGCAGATTAGGGACTGCCTAAATTAAAGGATTACAGCATTTCTACTCTATATCAATTCTTATTTGGACTAAAATATGATTCGTATTCGTACTGCCTGGCAAGGAACAATGACAATTGCCAATCAATTGTTTTATTGATTGTCTTATCTATAGTCAACAGGCAGTTTAATGTTCTTTTAGTCTTAATTTTTCTTCAGGTACTTCGATGTAGGTGATACAGGTTACATTGTGACGGCTAATGAAGGTGACCCATTCCACGTTAAAATACAATCACTGCAGAGAGAATGGACAGATGCTGCAGCAGGAGGAGAGTTCCTTGGTGAGTTATCTTCTATCGCATAGCATTTGTAACTTATAAGTGTATCGCTGATGTTTAAAATCCAAACAACGGCCACAGAATGATCTTTTGGTACGGTTGGTTAGTACGAAAACAATTGTCACTCTGCTAAAGATAGCTTTGCTGCAAAGACGACCTTAAATTTTCCATCTGATAGAAATAAAATAGAAAAAAAGAAAGAAAAGAACTCTAAGGCAAAAAACCAGGACATATCTCTTCTGACACTAGTCCGAAGAACGTCCGAATATAGGGCTTAATAGTAAAAGTACCAGAAGCTTACAGAGCTAATTAGATATAATCGCCTAATGATGTGTAAACCAGCATGGTCATTTGTACCTATGATGGGTGGAGTTTGAAAATTTCGCTCTCAGTTAAAATGTATTGCGTCACCGTTTATTTGGCAACAATAACATCAATTGAAATCTAATTTATTGGCTGCAGTAAAATATACAGAACATTATCAAGAGACCTCGCTGGTCTTCGGTTAGTGGACTTTTGCAGTTCGTGGGATGGATAGACAGCGATTTTTACTTCTGGGCTCGCTTTGCGAGCAGATACCAGTTAATGATGGGATTTCTTCAAGGCTCGCGTGGCCTTTGAACTCTATGCTTACTTTGCGAGCCATGCTTGCATTCGGCAAGTGATACTCGAATTTATTTAGTGGTCTTACTTCTGTCCAGGCTTGATTCGCGAGCCATGGTCATGGTGGGTTTTGAAGCTCGCTTCGCGAGCCATTGTTGATGGCTTTTGTAGAATGGTCTACTGTTGACTAACATTGACCTTTATACTAGACATTGTGTTACTAGTTACTTCCTATGCTCGCTTCGTTAGCCATGATTGCGCAGATTTATTTTACTCGGGTTCACCGGAACCTCCGTGATATAGCAAAGGCTCTGATCATTCTACAGCAAACGCACATACAATATTGGCGTCTGCATTATAATCTGCAGATCTGGAAACCTCGTTTATGGCATGGTCCTGTGGTGCGGATTCAAAAGACGCGTGTAATGGATCGTTCGTGAGTACCACAATCCCCCATACTTTGCTGAGACAACATCACAATAGTAAATGTGAATATGGATCATCATATGAGTTCAAATGACAAGATTAGGTTTACGTGTAAACGTGTGATACCAATATTGGATGCCATATTTAAGTGTGTCAAATCACGTGTTCACTTACAAAAACAGATATGAGCAAGATCGGACTTGATCATCACATTATTTTATCTCCTTGTTACCACAGATGCTGAGTTATCACCAAACCTGAACCCGGTGATTAGGAAAGCACTCAATGACTCTACGACACTTAGTACGGTGATATTGGCTTTACTTTGATCCTATAATAATAATGTGATTTACATTCAAGCACATGGGATAGTTTCTATGCCTACCTAATCGACAGCAGCCTAATTTGTTCGATCTTTGCATCGACGGTCATGCAGCTTGCTTCGATATTTGTTATTAATGAACTATCGATTAATTAATCAAAATATTAATGGTAGTCTTAGCATTGTATGCAAAGATTAAATGTTATCACAATGAACAAGAGTCAATTGATATTTCGTAAATTATATAACGATCGACCAAGCATCGACGGTCGATTGAAAGATCGAACAAATTTGGGACCATTACCTCAATTAAATCAAAGCTAACGTCAAACACTCTCTGAATACAGAAGATGTCCCTAGCAAAAATGGCATAATTATTAGTTTCTAAAATGTGGTAATTATTATAAGCTCAATTACAATTATGTTTTGCTTTTTTTAAAAAAGTTTAGTGAAACATTTTAAACAATATTTTGTAAGAACAAAAATCAATTTCCGAAAGGTCAGAGTTTAACTGTACAAAATCCGTCCAACAATACATTAGAAATTTAATGCCAATATCACTTATTTTTGTTACATGATTGCTAAAGAATTCTACGAATTCAGCACCATTGATGGTCTTGATGAGAATGGGCTATTACAGGAACTACACGGATTTGGCGGAAGAGGAATAAGCGTTTATAGAGCATCTGATTTCACTCAGGTATCATAGTGGAAATTAAAAATGAGAATTCTTTCAAAAGCGATGAGAATTTCATAACTTTGAGAATTGAAAATGTTCTCAGTTCTATGAAACTAACTCTGTGGGACTGATCTGAGAATGCCGTTCTAATTATCGCATTAAATTTTCTCGTTTATAACAATGTGACAAGTTGTTTACAAATTAGTATTTCTAATTCATTTGGATTTGGATGAGTAAAGATGACCACAGGATTGGAAGTTTCATAGAAATGAGAACATTTTGAATTCTCATAGTTTTTTCCAATTCTCATCGCTTTTGAAAGAATTCTCATTATAAATTTCCATTAGTGTATGGAGTGACTAAATCTAATCCAAATTCCGTAAGGAAACTTGTCTACCATTAATCACAGAGTAAGATTAAGGACAATAATTAGTTTACTCTCTCCTTTTCAAATTTGTCGCTTCTGCCAAGGACCTCCTGTAGCCGTAGCCTGCTCTTTAGTGAGAGGGGGGGGCGAATTCTCGTCCCCATTTGTCAATTCCACCTCATTTTTAATCACACTTTACTCTTTGTCGTCCTCATTTTCATCACTGATTTTCATCCAGGCTCCCCCTGGCTACGACACTGGACCGGGCGTTCATTTGGTAAAATAGTCAGGGGCATAATGAGTTACGTTACGTACTATGAAGTTGAAATATTTCTAGAGGGGCGATGAGTTGGTCAAAGATGATGTTGAGTGCATATGTCCCCTCGTCATGTACATTTCCAAATGGCTCCTTTGAGCCACCTGGTAGTCTTGTCACCTTCACACAATCAATGCCTTTAGAATCATCCCAATAAACTGTTAAAAGTCAGATGTAATGGGTTGCCAGTCTGATGAAACCATTAGTGTAGTTGTGACACGTCACTATTAAAAAATGTGAGTTCAACATCTTCATTTTTCTTTGGAATCTTTCAAAATTGAAATAAACCAACTTACTACATGTACCAATATGTGAATATGAAATGTTATGTACTGTCAGGTGTATGATTCGGGTGATGCTTTGGCCAAGATGCACGCTGCTGTTTATCCAGACGTATTCAATGCTGATGATGAACCGTCTGACCAAAGCCCACGGCAACTCATGGATAAACGCGCCACAAAGCAGGTAAACTATAACATGCATGGTCATTGTCAAGAAAGCTTTGGTTTTAAGTCAAAGCAGCATTTTTATCTAAACCATAATGTACGATCTTATAATATGAATTTTTTTAAATTCAAACCTAACTTATACATCTCAATTAAATCAGCCAAATTCGTTGTGTTTGTCAAGTCAGCAGAGCAATTTATTTAGATTTAAGTCCCTAAATACAGGGCCAAAATAGCCAGTGGTGTTTCCTTTCCATTTTTCTTTCGACTTAAAATGGACAGACAACTTTCCTGGCAGTATACTATTTCGGCTTTTTGAGTAAAGAATAACCAAAATAAATTGTGATATTAAGAGTGGACTTCTTTTAGCTTTTGTTTAAAGATTCATGGTTATTAGACCATGGGACAAGGCTTGCTAAGTGCTTCAGAAAGTAGTTTTCGTTCTCCCTTTCTGGGTAGAGGATGGTTTATACATGAAAATATAGCTATTATATCACTGATCAATAATATAACATTTCCCACTTTCAAAAGTTGCACGTTACTGTGTAATTTAGGAGTTATTTGGGGTTAAAAATGTGTTTTTCGTGATTTTTTTTCCATTTTTTGCCCCAAAATGTCAAATTTTAAAATAGCTGTAACTTTCAAAATAAATTGAGTAGAAATTTCATTTCTATTGTAGATGTTGCATATTACATGGATGTCTAACACTGGTGAATAAAAATGTCACAGCACAACTCTAAAATTTAAAAATAAATTACAAAAAACATATTTTTGTGCTATTTCGGCCATTTTTGAGCTAAAAATGTAATTTTTGCATGGGGAAAAAATAAATATAAATTTTATTGATTTAAAAATATGTCATTATGTCAACCTAGTTATTCTGAACAAAAAAGTTAATGATGGTGAATGTCTGTGACCTATAGTTTTTGATCTATGGCCCTTTCAAATTCATATATGGACTAAAATAGCATGTTTTTGTTCAATATTTCCAATATTACGCCAAAATGGTCCTTTATGACCATTTTAACCAACTTGTTAGTTTTTGGAAAGTGGAACTTCACTTAATAATATGAACATGTAATTGTACTTTAATGTTAAGCTATTTCAAGATCCACTAGTATGCCCACTACCGTGGTAGCAGCAATTTTATCTACTTTCAATGCAGTAAAATGATGACTAAAATGATTTTGCTGCATTGAAAGTAGTAAAATTGATGATATAATTGCTTCTGCCATGGACACCGAGCTACCAGTGGATCTACAACTAGCTTAAAATGAAAGTACTATAATATATCCATAATATATGTGAAGTTCCCACTTTCCAAACACTGAAAATTTTGTTAAAATTACAAAAAAGTACCATTTTCAGCCTAATATTGGAAAAATTGACAAAAACATGCTATTTTAGTCCATATGTGAATTTGAAAGGGCCATAGATCAAAAACTATAGGTCACAGACATTCACCATCATTAACTTTTTTGTTCAGAATAACTAGGTTGATATAATGACATATTTTTTAAATCAAGAAAATATATATTTATTTTTTTTCCCATGCAAAAATTACATTTTTAGGTCAAAAATGGCAAAAATAGCACAAAAATATGGTTTTTGCCATTTTTTATTCACCAGTGTTGGAAATCCATATGACATGTAACATCTACAACAGAAATGAAATTTCTACTCAATTTATTTTTAAAGTTACAGCTATTTTAATATTTGACATTTTTGGGCAAAAATGGAAAAAAATCACGAAAAACACATTTTAACCCCAAATAACTCCTAAATGAGTAAAGTAAAACGTGGGAACTTTTTGGATATTAATTCAGACATATATTTACTCTTGATTTGTTATGTTTTTATGTTCTGCCCAAGAGTGGACTACGGAAGTGAAAGATAAATGCCCATGTCCCATAGTCTATATCCAATGAACAGACGTTGTTCCCACGTGTCTAATAGTAGAGACTTTCTATAAAGATGACCCCCCTAACTACTTTTGTTTTTAACATTAGGGTGTGGACTGTGAATCGCTAGAGATCGGTGTAATAGGTAATGATCGTCTAATCTTTGTCGGAGCTGATCGCATCGGGACCCTCATGATATTTCGGTAAGTTCTGCCCTCCAAGTAAAAATGAAGTATCTGATAACATGACATGGAGATATATTTTTACGTACTATTACTTGAGTTTTTTCTCTGAACTTAAATAATTTATTATATCAAACTTATAAAAGATAATTGTAGCTCCTTAAGGTGACTGGGATGGCAGGAGCCACATTTGTTTTGTTTTAGCAATTTAACTAAAAACTGCAGTGCACTGCTTAATGTCAATCATATTTGCATAGGTCTTACGGTTCTATTGTCTGTCCAAATAACTTAGACACCCGATTTTTAGGATATATTTCGAAAAGTTTTCACTTTGGCAAAAAGTCATGAAAGAAAAGTTGCTAAACACGGTTAGACCTAACAGAAATTATTAGTAAAGCGATGAAAAAATATTCTTCCTTGTCTACTTTTATTCAATTTTTACCGATTTACAGCAAGATATCTGGGTCCAGCCGAATATTCCTAATGACTTGAAACTTTTGATGGGATAATCTATTTACAGTAAGGGGTGTTTGAACATTGTAATCATGCATATTGATCAGTGATTCTACCTTTTTTTTCTTTGATCCTTTTACTAATTCACGATAATGGCGGTCTACTCAAATGCATTCAACAAAAGCATGTTTTCAATCTACCGCGAGAGGTCGTCTCACACGCATAACAAATACACTACGATCAAATAGGTTGATGACAATATTTGATTGAATGGACTGCACTGTGCCATGATTTCGGTGAATGACACCGGTTCAAATCCTTTGTTTGGAGCCAATCAATTATTTCATGCACAACCTCTATAAGATGTCACAGTTGGTGCATTATAACAAATGATATGATGCGTCTGGAGTGTATTGTGAATTATACTCCTCACCAATAACATCAAAACATTCATAGGGCATACAATATTTGTATTTTCTTAGAATTGGGCCAATCCAAAAGCATGCACAGAAGAAGATTCAAATACCGCGCCGAATTGTTGTAATTGGTTGAGGGACAGCTGGAATCATTGAGTTAATACACTAAGAATAAATATGCCAATTAGAAACACTGTCTGCATTTTATGAACTGAATTATATTTTTCATTTTTATGAAATGTTTTTGGTGAGGAGTATAATTGATTTACTATTCATCCATTCACTATCCCAAATCACCATACCTATAAATCTGTATAATGAGACCTTCCAAAATAATGGTACCCAACTTCTACCGGATTATTTTTAAAGTGTTGAGAAAAACCTTCCAATTTCAATAGAATTTCTGGTAAACTCTCACTCAATGCTTTGGAAACCCAAAAATCCTGTTAGGTCTCAGCGAATGTTAACACTTTTCTTTCATGACTTTCTTTGAAAGTGGATATTTTTTCAAATAAGTAACAAAAACTGGGTGTCTAAGTTAATTGGACAGACAATAGAGGTATGGCCACTAATATATATAGAAACAAAGGTGTTGGGCGTTTTCCCCACTTAAGAAAGAATGCACATGGGGCGGAAAATGGCATCCTACAGTCTGTCCACATAGAAGTACAAAGTAAATACTAGTAGAACTCGAAAACTGGAGGTATGATAATAATTATTTCAGTGCAATGCTTCTTTGGCGCGCCAACTGCTTCGCGATTTGTACTTGCCGAGCGCACCACGCTCTTTACGCGTCGCGTCGCGTTCGCGTGTGACGCAAAGCATCGACCTCCGATGCCACAGATTTGGTTTGTACTCGTAGTTCTATGTGGACAGACTATAGTATATCAAGCTTTGAGGTATTTTTTATGGAACCCATACAATTGTTTTTGTGTTTCCGTTTTATTTGTCTCAATATTTGAGTGTAAACAACGCCAGGACGTGCTCCCCTCCGACTTGCCTTCATTATTTCTGGAAATTCTCTTTTTCCAGTCTTGTTAAGAATTCGTACACACCAAAACTTGAGTCTATCTATCGTAACGGAAGTACAAACCGACCAATTAGCGATTTGTTTAAAGACCAAGATTTAAATGATGCCGCACCTGAAGCCCTTACGTAAGTAGCACAATATATTTTATGTTAAAACTGATTTATACAGAATATTACAGATAATCAGTAGAACATTAAAAAAAATGCGACCATTAAGGCACCAGAAACAAATTCGTTCGATCTTTTTATCGACCGTCGATGCCGCTTCGATGCTTGTTATTAATGAAATAACAACTAATTAATCAGAATTATTGCTAAAGTAATACTTTTCAATATCAATATAGACAAATGTTTGTACGTTGTCACAATTAACAATGGTCAATTAATTGATTTCAAAAATAATAAGGATCGACCAAGCATCGATGGTCGATCGAAAGATCGAACTAATTTGTTTCTATTGCCTAAGATCTCCTGTCTTGAATAGTGCGAATAATCCGCGGTACAAATACAGTGTCATTGAGCATTGTTGAGCGCCCAAATGTTGATTGAAAATCGTCCCTTCCTTTCATTTTTATACATGCAAAATATGTGTCAAAATCACGTCCGGTCTGACCCTATATGGCACAGCATGGCAACAAAACGTTCATGGGGGTATAGCTATTGTGTAAGCTATTGCATATCTTTCAGCCGGTGCATATAGGCACGATACATTCAAATTGAAGACCTGAGCGCAAGAAGACCGTAAGTCCACTTGGCCCCTCAACATGTATACACTAAAGTTGCGTATAGTTTCGTATAGTTTAGTATAGTTTAGTAATGTTTTATACATGTTCAGGGGCCAAAACAAATATTTAACAACCTTTCATGATGGTTTCACCCAAGTGGACTAACTTACGGTTTTCTTGCGCTCAGGTCTTCAATTGTACTGTCGGATTCAGTTTGCAGTTAAGGATTTGGTTCCTTACCTGGTTTTCCTACCATAATTTTCGTCATTGGTTTGACCTTTATACGGTTTTATACTTTACACTGACCTGCCTTTCGTTCCATAATAATTTGAAAGCAAATCTTTGATATTAATTTTTAATTTTTATTAAACATTAAAAAGCAAACAAAATGGGCTAGGGATTGGTGCGGACGACAGTTTATAAGATTATTCTAAAAAGGAAATGCTGACTCTAACTCTTTATGACAAACAGTTTACGACATTCCAATCAACACCATTATTAATATTATGCATAATTTTTGAATTGCCAAGGTTTATTCCAGCCAAAAGAAATTCAGACCAGAATTTTCCGATGTTGATGGTCGCTGGAACTGAGAGTGGCACACTTTCATTTTACCGAATCATAAATGAAGGTATGTTTCCTTGTATTTGTTTTATGTCTAAAGATTAATTTATACTACATCGCTGAGCGTCGGGCGATTGATATCTGGCGAATGAGGTTACGCGTTTTTCCAAACGCAACAAAAAGCTCGCTACCTCATTGCCTAGAAACCAATCACTCGTCGCTCAACGATAGAGTATAATACATTCAGCTTTAGTCATCGATTGCCATTACGTTTTGTTACCTGAAGAGATTTGATCATATCCTTGTGATCTGGTCAACTCATTGACAGATACGAACCTCAGGAGGGAATTCAATTTTTGATCAAATCTCTCCAGGTAGTGAAACGTAATGGCTCTTTAAAATACCAATGACAAAATACCACTACTTATCAAAAACGTCACTGAGCACAAAAACACCAACCATGGCAAATGAAAGGGAATAATGCACCGTCAAATCGGGTGATATTGTGGAATATCTGGTATTTGTTCAATTAACTCATAATTTTAATAGCATAAAAAATACTTTACTGCTTTCCCTTCGGCCCTGTTGGTATTGTAATTTTCTGAAGGGGAGTATCAGAAATTATGAATGGCATATTCGGGTAACATTTTCAGTTTCTTTAGTCTACCTTTTGGTCAACAATAAAACAAATCCTTGCCAAGTGCTCTGTTTTATTTCCGTAAATATACAGCTTCATTTAAATCAGAAATCATTTAACAATCCATAACATACAAACCGTAAAATTCCGTTAATGTGCCTATACTGTGCATACTTTCTGCGAGTCAGTTATTTAGAAAATCTTTTTTATTATATCTCTAAATGAAATGATAAGCAGTATATAAAATGAAATGAAACATGGAATCCAGCTAGCATAACAGATTCCTGCAAAAATGAACAGTTTTTGAGAAAATCTCAAAACTTTATATTACTTTAGTGGCTCGAGGATTTGGATTTAAAAATGGCGTCTCTGTGAGAAAGGGAGAGTTGGTAGTTAGAGGTATGAGGTGGAGATGTCGTGCAGTAGCAATAGTATCACATAAAATGATTTGTATTAATTTGTATTATGACATTTCAATATCTAATTCACACTGGACCAATTACCCCACTGTTGGGGTATTTGGTCTACCTGAAATAAGATTTTATCTGGTGAAGTCATACTTCTTTTCAAGAGGTTTCAGGTTCTTGCACAAATTGCATATAAAGACAGGCAAATATGCCTGATAATCATTCATATTATATCAGCTCTACCTAGTGTTACATGTTTTTATAAAACAAAGTGGCTTAAGTGGACCATTTGCCCCAGGTTCCCCTATATCAACGAATTTTAGGATAGTTTGGTAGGCTTTTTAATGTTTTTCTTTTACTTGTAATTTACAAACACAGATATTTGTAAATTTAAAGAAAAAAAGAAAAACTTTAACACGCTACCGTGAAAATTCGTTCTTATCCGAGAAACTCGTTAATATGCCCATATCCTGGGTTCCATATGCTTATTTACAGCTTATTAACGAATTTTTACGGTATGTATAATTATTTTGAGTTTCTTTTTGATATTTGGTATAATGTTTCAGAATCCGACCCGCGCATCCCCTCCAAATCCACAATAACTACCCCCCTCTATGTGGATGGGGGATGAAGAACTACGATTTCATCATTCTTTAGGTGTGTGTTGAGCCACAGTGGTTCACCACACACCGCTGTAGGTTTGGCATTTTTAATTTTATATTACAAAAGGTTTATTTGCAGTATTTCTTCTCGAAATATATTTCTCTCATTTTCAGGGAGCGGCGCAGGAAGCACAGTACCGATGATCCACATCAGCATCGTGGTGGCATTACTTTTATTGGTGGAATGTATTGTTTAACATTATGGAACTCTGAACAAGATATCATTTTTAGAAGAAACGAAACACATCGATTTCAGATCATGCGGTTCTTCACTGCGATTTTTGCGCGCCTATATTAAGACAATGTGTCAGCTCACATGTTCATTTCATGACCCTGTGTTATGTGTATCTATTTCGTAAGAAGGTAGTCGCAAAAAATAATGATAACGAAGTGTTTAGTGGCTACATTATATTAGTGCTGTTCTTAATAATTATTGATAATTTGAATAATATATAATATAGCATTCAGATAAAGTATACAGTCATGGACAAAAGTTTGGGATGTTTTTTGCATAGCCCTGTTTTTAAGTGCAGATTTCTTACCATAAATGACCCGTAAGCAAAATGGACCGAGGGTGTCTGTTAAGGTCTTACGTACCATTCCATATCACACAAGTAATGAAGGACAATGGCTTCTAATACCTGACCAATGAACCATCGGGCATCCTTTTCGCAGTTATTTTAGCGATATGATTCATAAGGTTACATTGGCTTTTGCACTACCGTGAGAAGAAACCAGATTTACTTTGTTACATCTGTCTGTTGTATACGATATTTCTGATGCGAGTTGAGCGAAGATTTATACGCCTGCGTCATTGACTTACGTAATTGTTGCTACAAACAGAAGGATATTGGTGCCACTTTAATAAGGCGCAGTTTCTAAAATTTTGAAGAGACGTCGAGAGACCGGTACTACTACACCTAGACCAAGGTCAGGTCGGCCCCGAAAGACAACCGTCAGGAAACCTGTGAACAACAAACTGGTTAGTGCAGGTTTTCGCGCAAGACGACCAATAAGAAAGCCGATACCTCTGTAAAGACATCGGCATGCGCTCTTGCTTTAGTCACAGAAAGATATGAATTTGACAGGAGGCCACTGGCGTCCTCCTCTAAAGTAAAGATGGCCGATTGAAGATCCGAAGACAGGTTGATCAAGCCCTGCTTGATGATTGTATCATGCCTAGAGTCCAGGGAGATGGTGGTGGAATCACAGTATGGGAAACATTTCACAGTAGGTCGAAATCACACCAATACAAGGACACACGGCCCAGGACAAATACCTGCATATTCTCGACACAGTTATGCTTCCGTATGCAAGAAGAGATTTCGGGAACATTTTGGATCCAAATAGACCGCCAAAAAGTGTTGCGACTGTGTGATCCTCCCATTTTAATTTAATTTAAATTTAACTGAGCACTACTCCAGAACAATAAACATATTCCTTATATATGATTGAAAACTACATTTGATACAGAAATGAAAACATCCAAACTTTTGTCCATGACTCGACTGTAGTTTATCATATCTGTGATGTACCGTTCTCAATTTGTGACACGATCTGGTCCATGGGGGCAAAAGGCGGCAAATTTGAAACTGAGATAAAGGCAAAAATATGGAGTGAATATGGAGTGAAATAAAATACATAAGAAAATACACATTACAAAACCTTTAGAACCAAGTATGCTAGACCTTTGGTGGTTTCCGTATATGATAGCCTAATGTTATTATAGTGCTGCAGAATGGTGAAACCATTGTTTAAGTTTTGTAAAAGTGTGACATTTGGCTCAGATGTAGTATTCAGTCTGGTGAACAATTCTAGGGGGAGGGCCAAAAATATATTGTCTAATATGGCCGCCATAGAGGTATTCGAACTTTATACAGGAAAAAAAATCAAAGTTGTTCAAATTGAGTTATAAACCATGCCAACGTGTTCCCTGGTCACAAGGATCCAGAAAAAGTATAGATTGACCTATCTGTGATGTACGGTGTTCAAGTTATAAGCAAAAAGGCCAAAGGTCAAGGTTTGACCTCTACTGGGGCCAAATTTGAAAAATTGCTCCGATTGTTGTCAAAATGGTCTCAAATTCTTCCTCTCGTCATAATACTAGTAATTCATAATAAGATTTTACATATGTAGAAAGTTTGCATCCCAATGTTTCACCCAAAAATTGGTTAGTCAGTAGGTCTATGTAACGTTTGATGGAGCTTTATGGTCTTGACCTATTTACCTGTGCAACCCTGTGCAATCCTATTATGGACTAGTATGCTGAGAGGAACAACTCTAGACAATTTTGATAACAATTGGAGCAATTTTTAAAATTTGACCACTGTAGAGTGCAAACCTTGACCTTTGACCTTTCATATGAATCATGTGAATATATTTCGAACATCATTTCCTGACACAGAACTACTTTACTTATCTTTAGTATACAGTAATAAAATTGAAACCAAGTCAATCGCTTCATTTATTCTTAAGACACATTTTTTTGAAAAAGATAGAAAGAAAGAAAGAAAAAAAAACATCTGGAAAAACAAATCAAAAAAGCCTCAACATTGAAGCAAAACACCAGTTCACATGAAAAAAACAAAAAACCGGACAAAATAATATCATATATGCAAACTAACCCGAAATATATTTTTTCATATTATGCTGCATGATGTTGCACTGCTCTTTGCTGGTTTATGGTTGTTGCGGCAAAATAATTTGAGACATGGCTGCAGCATGACAGCTTGCCCATTTTCCCGTGGTATTTAGCTATGACATTGTCATTTGCTGCTGTTGCTGCACACTACTTGGGGAATTGGTAAAGACTACTTGAGTTTCGTCTTGTTGGTTTGGTTGGTGTGGGATTGATTTCTTTTTCTTAGAGACGTAGACGAGTAACGCGATGACTATGAACATAATAATTGAAAGTAGACAGGCCATTGTAACACCGGCAACCTTTCCAGAAGACAAACCAGCTGTAAATATAATAATAATGATAGAAATGTTATAATAGTTATAATAATGATAATGCTAATGATGATAATAATCCAGATAGTAATAATATAAATAACAATAATTATCATAATCATCAAACGTGAAAATTATTGTTGTCCCAAACTTGATTGTTCCATAAAGGTACTGCATAACCCTTTCTTTCTTAAATAATTTAGAAGTAAATAATAATGGTCGATTTGAAAATGTAGAAAATCCCATAGGAAAATTGCCGAAAAACGGCTTGTCGTGTTCCACCGTCAGGCCTGGTGCCCCTAATCATGGTCGATTATCCCTAGTATGTCTCACGCTACGCCACTGTTGATGAGCAGTATATTAATGTTGACGATTACGTTTTAAAAATAAATCTCTGCCATATTCTTGCGAAAAGTGTATAATTTATTTTATTGAAATACTTCAACTTCACCTAATCCCAACACTTTTTAAAGCCATATTTGTATTGTTCAATGTAATATATGCTGCGCACTCATTATAAAATCTACTACAGTCACATATACGCACACATAGACACCCAACACCCTCGCTCTCTCGTATTACACTCATTTACACATCCCTACCTTTTTGGTTAGTGCAAGTCACACTTGCCACATTGTAGGAGGAGCGGCAATTACTCTCGTCGTAGTAACTGTCTTCATCCTCCAAGTAGGTGATATCACATTCGGCTAAACGGCCTTCAGTTCCATCACAGTCAATCTTTGCTATAATATAATTGGGCTTGTATACGTTTTCTACATATCTTTCCGGGGCATCTGCTTTAGTTGCGCGTTCGAATCCAAGCTCCTTGCAGGCAACACTAGCCTCATCAATACCCCAAGAGGAACCGTAACTACATATGTGACCCAATGTTCCATTGTAAAACACTTCAATGTTGCCAATGTTGCTTGTAGCTTGATAGTTTTTGGATAAGCGGACAAGTGGTTCACCATCTGCATATCGATTGAGAGAATGTTATACTTTTCTGATCGTATTATGAGAATAAGAACTTAGAAAGAAATAGAACAGACAAATATATCACAATTAGTCACTTTACTTGGTAGTTAATGACACCCTATACACCGTTAAGAATTAGCCGCAACGGTATACAGGTGCATAATCAAAAAGTGCCGTCTTGTAAAATTCCCACTAGCAAATAAGGGCACGGAACTTATTCTTGTTGGGATTTCACAGCACAAGTGCGCCATTAGGCGAATCTTTATGGTATTGGTAAGATTATCCCTCCACACGCATTACCATACCCATCTCCATGGACACCAATAAGTGAAGATTACCTTTCACTGAATCACATCGAATCGCTACATCTTCCGAATGATCGCAGTAGTAGTAGTCTTCCGAATTAATGTCGTTCTTACATTGCCATAAAAAAGCCTCTTCACCAGTGCAGTAAATATCATTCAACAGAACAGGTCCATTGCTTCTTCCATAAGAGTCGCCATTCTTGACGTCAATAGCTATATCAAAGCCAAGCTCCCTGCATACTACGTCCCCTTGAACGTAACCAAAACCAATGTTGTATCTACTACCACAGACCGTACCCCATTCATCTTGGATAAGAACCTCTAGACGACCTTCTGATGAAGACGGTCCACCCACAAGGCGAACCTGAAATTGATCTGCATGGAATAAATTGAGGACAGAACAGAACAATGTTAACGGAACGAAGCACATAATTACTACGTTCAATTGTTCACCGACCATCGAGCTATACATCACCTAAATAAAGTTTGTAAGGGCTTTTGTTAGCGCTAGGTGTCCGATCAAGTGACCACGTCATACGGGGATAAGGTGGCAGTTCATTTCTCGATCAACGGGTGGTCCAATGGCAAAGCCAGGTTTTTTTTGTAAGAACAAAAATGACTACCACATGTTCCTGATGGTCATAATTTTGGCCTGCTTTACTGGGACAAACGCGCGCAAAACCTTTCCATTTTACACTACTTTAGCACAAAGGTGATATGTTGTGGTAATTTGCAACATTACAATGTTTTTGCCCCAAATTAAGGTGTTTAACGGTGTAAAAAAGAAGATGCACAGGGCAATTCTGGACAATTTCTGTCCGGTAGATGGAGCTGCCCCACACCTGTTGCGGATTTTATCGTCCAGAGGCTCCCCCCCCCCATGAGTGACCAAAAAATTGGGTAGAAAGGGCGTTACCAGAGGCGTTGTGAATCAATATTTGCTTGATTTCCCCTGCCAATTAAATGTTTGACTGATCACAACAAACTATAGGATATAGAAATTTGTGAACATGGCTGATTCCTCTAGGGGTATATTATTGGGACAGTTATGCTATTGCCAATAAGTTGTTCGGAAAGAAATTAACCAATTTCATATAATAATAATAATAAAATGCATTTATAAAGCGCATAAAACTAACAGGTCACTATGCGCTGAACAACTTTTAAATTACACTTAACTTACACTACAAAAAGCATGAAAGAGCAAAATATAAAACAGCAAACAAAATAAACGATAATGATTTTAAAACCAACAGCCTCAGGAAACGAGCAAATGAAAACAAGAGGAATGAAACAGTGGATTAAAAGCATTAACAGCATGGCAAGATTTAAAAAACATCTACAGTAATTTTAAAAACAGCAATTTTAGATTAAAAAAAATTGGTAAGCAAATAAATACAACCAATATAATAATATACTCAATTAAATCAAGTTCAAAAAACAGGAGCTGCAACAGACAAGCGGAAGACATCGGCAAGAGTTGTTATTAAGTGTCATATACAGATTTAAAAAGGTGATATACATTACGGCTTTTTATTAAAACCAATATCATATTTACCTGGCGAAGAAGTCGTGTACCACCATTGTGAAAGCACATTTGGAAAGCAGGCAATAGCCAACAGAAAGGTGTACATCAACATGTTGTCCAAGTTCGCAATACAGGTATTAAGGTTATGAAGTACACAAAATGGAGACAGCTATAAAATCAGTCAACTGGCTTTCATGACAATAAACAATACTTGCTTTGTGTTCAGGTGTTGCCAATATCCTGCCCCAAAGGCGCTGTAGTTAGAAATGACATCATACCTTTTGAAAGAAGATATAAATGCATTCTATCAACAAGAACGCCGTAATGCCTAAAACTGGTTGCTGATCATAAAGTGGCCATTTTGTGCAGTGTAGAAAACAAACAAACAAGCAAAATTATTGCAAGCCGGTAGAAGTGGAAATGATGCGTTTTAGAGCTTTTTTTTATTTTTTAGAAAAAAAAAATTATCTTGTTCGCTCTACATGTCTTGGTTTTTACTTTTCTGTTCAGGCTCCGAATTTCCCGTGTTTTGGTGCATGTTTTTAAATAATTCACCCAGTATGTCATTGAAATCCTAGTTTTGGCAACTCTTTCGGTTTGTTTATATTGTTTCGGTTCATTTAATATGTACAATTCCATAGTAATAGTCGTGTTTACACTCGATTAAGTTTATTAAATGATCACAGACGTGACTTGAAAATATATAATAATGCTGACTGAATTTGAAATGTATTATTTTGATCAAGTTGTTTGCGTAAAGCAGTCTACATGTATTTGCACACTACATTTCGTCGCTGGACAGGAAAAACCTCAATGTAATTCCAAAGATCAAATGCAAAACCTCATAAGTAAAAAGTGGGGCCCAATTACAAAACCTCACATGCAACGATTTAGCTGTTTTGTGTGAGACGCAAAAAATAAAATAAAAATTAACAAGATTAACATAGAACATGATGTGCAGATTTGGTTATTTACAGACACTTGTGCACTTTACAGTTATAAGGGAAGCACTGGAAGGTGTGTTCGGACATTTTCTTCAAGTTGACACACAAAAATAGAATTTTAGCAAAATTGCTCATATGGGGTTTTGTAGTTGGGTCCCACATTATGAGGTTTTGCATTTGACCTTTGGAATTACATAATGAGGTTTTTTGGCCTGTGTTCAAGAACTGCATAATGTCCAAATGAAGACTTGAGCGCAAGAAGACCGTAAGTCCACTTGGCCCCTCAACATGTATACACTAAAGTTGCGTATAGTTTCGTATAGTTTGGTAATGTTTTATACATGTTCAGGGGCCATACCAAATCTGTCACAACCTTCCATGATGTTTTAGCCCTGGAACATGTATTAAACATTATATTAACCGTAAGAAACTACACGTAACTTTAGGGGCCAAGTAGACTTACGGTCTTCTTGCCCTCAGGTCTTCATTTGGGCCTTTATAGTTTTACATAATGTATATAGGCCATTAACGCACAACGGACATTGGGATAGGTTCGGTAGGATGAATAAGTAATATGTGACCATCCACCACGAAGTTGTAGTAAAGTTGGCTCTAGACCATTTTCTGTTTATTGCATATTTTGTAACAATGTACGTTCAGCTTTTGAATGACACCTCAACCAGCTTCATCTGACATCTGGAAGTGAAGTTATGGTTCATCAAAGGTCAAATTTCTTATATATTTTACATAGAAATCCATATATTGTTATATATATATATATATATATATCTCGAAATGGTAAATGCCGACTTTACGACCAGGTTGTGGTGGATGGGCACATATTTCTAATAATGATTTGACGTAGCAAACGTACTCTATTGCCTTTACGAACCAGGTTATAGGATGGATTAATATATAAAGGCATAGGAATACAATGAATACCCGGTGGAATACTCTTCTCCAATGATTGTGCTCCCTCATTTGTACAATTTATTGATTGTAGTGAAGAGGGTCTGATAGTCCTGTATGTAGCTGTGATCTTTACGTACTGAGTACTTGGGGTCAATGTTTTGTAGATCTTTATTTCAAATCCTCATAATTTCCCTCTTAATACAATATAATAAACTAAAGAAATGGATTTTGAAACAATGGATTTTGAAAGTCACACATAAAGCTTCCACTTTTTGAGATGCTTAGTTCAAATCCTCATAATTTCTCCCATAATACATTATAAAACAAAAGATATAGATTTTGACAAGGTGCCTTCATTTCCTCATTATATAAAAACCTAAAACAAAAAGGTACACATTGGGTCTTTTTTATCTTTTCAGTTTCCGTAAGTCTATTGTTCAGATACGAAAACGCAAGTGATTCAGTAAGTTTACTGTAATCTGACTTCATTGTTAACTTTGAAGTACCAATTAGCTTATTTCAATAGAGGCAGATGCCTATGTCAATAAAAGCGGGAGAGACAAGACCGATGTTTTTAATGGTCTAGCGCCCTCTCGTCTTTGCATTGCTAAATTGATCTATATTAATTTGACAAAATGCATGCCAATCCGAATGATAATGTCCACTTTTTTTTTCTGTAAAAACGTTGAAAATAAGCCCTGAAATCACAAACGGTCCGCTTATGAGCCTATCGCGCCCCAATGCACTTGTGCAGGGCCACAGTGTCGCCCTTCCCTCATATCAATGTCTATGTCCCTATTTTGCTTCCTCCTGCCTCCCCCCCCCCATGATCAGGCTCCCCACTCCCTCCTCGGTCCCTACTCTCTCCTCTCGAGCTTTCTCTTTCTAGTCTTTCCGTCTCTCCCTCTCCTCTCTTTCTTCCGCACCCCCTCCCACTCTCACTTGTTCAGTCTCAAGTATCTCCCTCCCTCTCCCTTGCGAAATTTATCAGTATGATCCATGGCTGAAAGTAAGCTCTGCAAAAAATAAACATTTAAAATAAACCCGAGTCTTGCATATAGGCCCAACCAATTATCAGATTAGCTTGCCATTGGTACGAATGAATAGAATACATTATCTTTGCTCCGATACACTTCTTTTGTATTGCATTTCAATATTAAACATGATTACCAAATCACCACTTGTACGCGCCTCATTGGGAGATATTTGACTATTTCAGACGCTCGTTTCATCGCCAATATGAAAGACTTTTGCTTATAACTTGGCAACATGGTTAGAATATATTTCAATGCAAGACAATTTTTACGAGCCACTTACGTCTAGGCGTAAGTGCATATACACCAAACACAAGTCAATTGAAGCCGTGAATTTAGGACCGTAAAATTTAGACTCTTCTTTTGTTTAGATTTATATAGCACCAACCGCACATCTCAAGGTGTAAAAAATCAATATAACTTACCAAAACGAAAACTGAAATTCATGATGCAGTCATGTCTACAGTAGAATTCATCTCGACCTTTGCAGGACTTAACCCCATTCAAAGCTATTAAACCAAGATAACACTCATTGAAACAGCTCAGCTGATTAAATCGGATCTTCTCTGGTTGTGCACAAGTGTCTGTTTTCATGTGCGGTATCGCAATAAAGCTAGTATTATAGCTTCAGTTGGGTAACCGATTATAAAGGAAACGAAAGGAAACAATGGTATGTGTACCTTTGTTCACGAAATGAGACAATGGTGTGCTTTTTGTAAACCAGCATTCTTGAAAATGAGCAACATAATGATTGTTGACTTAACACGGTTTGAAAATAATTTCTTCATATTTTTGGTGTTATCTGTCGTTTACATATCCTTCCTAAAACACAAAAGTGCGACCCTCTCCAAACACCTAAATTAGCTAAAAATTTAGGACATGTTACAAAACTATATTGTCTAGAATTTTAGAAGAGTACTTTTAATAGTGGCCGGTTATTTTTCACACAGCGACGTTAACTAGGCAATGTACTATTACCTATAACATTAACTAAAACACCAAAGTACGAATATTTCCAACATCTAAATTAGCTAAAAATTTAGGACATGTTAAAAAACTATATTTTCTAGAACTTTAGAAGAGTAATTTTAATATTGGCCGGTTATTTTTCACACAGCGACGTTAACTAGTCATATCCCCATACTTTTAACGTAGGGCTATTTGTAGAGGTCACGCGTCAATGGGAAAGAGCACTGTGTATTGTGTATAGGAAAACGGACAGTAACTGCAGTATGTCACGAGCTTAAAATTTTCAGTAACTAACAAAAGGCTAAAATAAAAGATTGGTCACACCTGGGAGACTACCACTTCAGAATAACAATGACTTACAAAAACGGATACGGTTACGGAAACAGAAACTGAAAAGATAAAACGACGGATTGTCTGGTCATTAACAAACAAAGCAATTTCAATACTTTTATATATTCTTAACAAAGCAAAATCTAGCTTCTTATCGATAGAGGGCGTGAATGTTTGCTAGGAATTTGTTTTCCATCAAGGGTCAAATTCAACGAATTATTCAAATTCATGTTTTTGAAGTTGATCCTCTCTGGAAGCTGCTTAAGGAACAAATTATCGTTGCGACATGGCATGGTACCAGGTGAAACAACTGTTAGATTACGACGATGATACCCTTTAGTTAGTAGATAGATTGGAAAATGGCACATTCAGCCATCAAATCATTCAAGATATATAAGTTGTTTACATTGGGCGTGTTGGGGTAAAAGATTTCACCTACATCATAAAAGGCATATCACCTAAAAATAAGTGTAGCCGAAATACGTTATTTAATGTTTGTACATGAATGATCTTTATGAAAGCTTCAAAAACAAACAAGAAAGCAAATAAAAAAAACAAAAAAACAAACGTATTATATTTTAAAACACCCAGTCGGATGTATTATGTATGTTGATTTTGAATGGTATTTCGTTTTCCAAACCAAGAAAGGTATAGCTGTAAGTCATAGCTTTCCATAACAGGTCAGATAAATAGACGGTCCACAACTTATAAGTTCCGTTCTACTACTTTTCAGGATAAGTCAAAAAATATTTTACAAAATGTGAAAATGTAAAAAGATATGTAAAGCTCTATTTGTTTTACATATTGTGGACCAATTTATAGCGTCACACGTCATTGCGTTCAGTCACAATGGTTAATTGTGTATGAAAAAAGGCCGTTTTAATAGTTGCATCTGAGCAGTCAGGTTTTCTTTAACGAACACATGAATAGATCTGGCTTACTGTATTGTTTGAAAGCTGACTCCTATGGACTCAGATGCAACTTTTAACACTGTTTTTAACGTGTTTATTTTTACATAAGGAACCATTGTGACTGAACGCTTTGACGTGTGACGCTATAAGTTGGTCCATATGTGTAAAATAAATACGGCTACCCACACCTTTTTATACGTTTGCATTTCGTCAAATATTTTTCGATTTGGGTTCGCCGTCGCAAATAATAATCTGTTATTTGCGACGGCAAACCTGATAAAAATAGTGTTTATTTATATAATTCCAGTCGATCATGCCACCGTTTCCCGTGTTAAGTAGGCTAATAGTTATTACTTCAGAACGTATAGTTATTACTTATAATGAGATCATTTGTAGTGTTTTTAGTATAAAAATGTATTAAAGTGATGTTGTGTTTACACACTAAGTATAAGTTCCTCTATTTTGTTAAGAGCGTTTTGAACTTAAGATACCGTATTCAAAGTTCTGAATGTCGTAGCAATTAAACCACAGCGTAAAAGGTTTTATATATGAATGGTAAGCCAACCATTGAAAATGATGCTAAGATGTTAGCTGATTCTACGTAGATAAACGGGAAACGGCGGGAGAAACAGTATCGGCTCTGATTGACCAATTTAGCGAGCTCCGCGATTGGGCAGTTGGCCAATCTAACTACCCAATCAGGCATCCCGGTTTACCGACCAATGAGAGTGCAACAGATGATACATAGCGATGTTTTCAGTGAGAAACGTCATTTTGTATCGGGTCCTAGTCAGGACTCGTTATCAAATTTGAGTCCAGGAGAGGACTCAAAAGCACCATCCTCATGATTGAAATCTAGTTAGGTTTCATCATTCGGTATCAGGTCCTAGTCTAGACATGATATCAAACAAACTTTTTTTTCAAAGTTAGAGTCCAGGCGAGGACTCGCAGTCGCCCCCTCAAGATTGAAAGCTAGTCATGTTCATCGGTATCAGGCCTTAGTCTGGACTTGATAAGATTCATTATGTTGCCCTTCTTTTCGCTGGTTTTATGTTGGTTGCTGTGGCACATTCAGACTTGGCCATAGCATGGCCCCGGAGCATGGCAGACGACCCATCTGCCACCTGGTGTTCCGCTATGCCATTGTCATCTGCTGCTGTTGCTGCACATTGCTTGGGGAATTGGTGATGACTTCTTGAGTTTCGTCTTGTTGGTTTGGTTGTTGAGGGATTGACTTCTTTTTCTTGGAGACGTAGATGAGTACCGCGATGACTATGAACATAGTAATTGTAAGTATACAGGCAATTGTAACACCAGCAACTTTTCCAGAAGACAATCCAGCTGTAAAGATAATAATGATTAAATATCATTTTAATGATAGCACTGTAAAAGTTTGATGAGCAGTAAATTAATGTTTTCAAATAAACTCTCTTGAGTATATATTGAGACAAATACGTCTAATTCTAATTTATTTTATTGAAATACTTCAACAATTGATCCCAACACTTTTTAAAGCAATATTGCCATTGGTGAATGTAATGTATGCTGCTCACTACATATTCGCACACATAGACCCCCAACCGCCTCGCTCTCTCGTACTACATCCATCTACACCCCTACCTTTCTGGTAAGTGCAAGTCACACTGGCCACATTATTTGAGTAACGGCAATATCTCTCGACGTAGTAACTGTCTTTATCCTCCAAGTAGTGGATATCACATTCGGCTAAACGGTCCTCAGTTCCATCACAATCAATCTTTATTATAATATAATTGGGATCATGAAATATAATGTTGCCCACGCTTTCCGGGAATTCTGCTTTAGTTGCCCGTTCGAATCCAAGCTCCTTGCAGGCAACGTTAGCCTCATCAATACCCCAAGAAGAACCGTGACAACAAATGTAACCCAATGTCCCGTTGTAATACACTTCAATGGTGCCAAAGTTGCGTGGATAGCTAGTTAAGCGGACAAGTGGTTCATCATCTGCATAATGATCGATTGAAATAAATGGCATTGTATACTTTAAGAGAATAAGAACTTAAAAAGAAACAGAACAGATAGATATAGACGAATCCATCGAGCCAAGTGATGGTCAGAATTTACTGGGTCCCGTCTGCACCAAACTGGTGTTGTTACTGCCCAATTGGGTGAATTAAATCCCCTTAAAAAACAATGTTGAATTGTATTGTGTTGAAAATTTTCATCATTCTTTTGTCTACGTGTAAAACGGGTGATTGAATGCAGTTTGATATCCCCACCAATCATTTCACATTTTAGGTGGAATAGACTAAGGGGGAAACAGTTATGGCTGCCATTGAGGTGTAGGAATGCGTGAAATTGGATTCGTCTATACCACAATAAGTCACTTTACTTGGTGTCTAATGACATCAAATAAACCATTATGAATTACTTAGGGCCTCAACTGTATACAGGCGGAACATTATCTAGATCTTCTGAACTTTTTAATGAATTCTGTTGGCTAAGTTGGGGGAATCTATTAAAAGTGTCTTTCATTGTTGTAGCAGCTTGTTAAAATCGTGTTATCATATTTGATTTTTTACAAATTGGCTGGTCCAACATATGTGCACTATCCTGTTATTCAGTATTGTTTGTGTTGAATTTTGTGGGTGGGTGGGGGTGTGTGTGTGTGTGTTTGGAAGACCTATAATCTGGATGTGATGATTGTGTGGAGAAAGATGATGGGTTGTGCTGAAGTGTGGGGTGCCTGAGTAGGATGGATCTGTATCAGAGGATGTTTAAAGACATTCCCATGGCCCAATGGGGTTTCTGACCTTGGTATGTCTGGTTTTTGTACACATGTGGCAAGTTGACCATACTTTGCATTGGGATTGTGTGCAAATATCAGATGTTTTCATCCTATTATTTAACATTGAAAACATCGAGACTTAGGAATCAAATTAATGCAGTGGGACAATATGAATGTTTCCTGTAAGAAAATCAAATATCAGTCCTAAGTCTCAACTATTAGCTCGTTGGCTGCAGTTTTAAAATGACCATTTTGTGTGTGTGGCAATGGGGCCTTTGCCTCTAAAATTAGGTTATATTGGTCAAATTTCCCAATCATAGTGCATTGTAGGAATGCCTTTAAGCCTCCTCTGGATCTGTATATGCACATAAGAGAGTTTGGTTTGGAGTGTTGCCAGGGCTGTGTAGATAGGTTAGTTTTGTGAATTTGTGAGATATAAAAATATAATTTTAATCTCTGTTTGGTGTATTCAACTGGATTCTGCTTCAGTAAGTGCAATGAATTTTTTGGTAATCTAATTGTGATTTTCAATGTAAAATTATGTGGTTTTTATGTATTTTGAAGAACAAATTAATTAATAATTTGTAATCACTTAAGTTACACCACTACTGACCCTTGAACCAATCTTAAAATTCATTAAATTATACATTGAACTTTTTAATTCAAAAATACCCATAAATTATTATTCAAAACTTGTGTTGAACTTGTACCCCTTAAATATAAATATATGCCCTGAAATCTAATGGTATTAATTATTAATACTTGGTGCCGTATTCCCGATGTATTATCGTCCTAATGTGCACGTGCTCGCATATAGGTCCACTTTGATTTTTTCCTTTACAAAGATTGATCTATTTTGCTCTTTTGCAATTGGAAAAATGTGCCATTTAACATAGTGACGTATTTGCGCGCCTTTGTCATTGCACAATAAATTGCTGTTTTGTCCATTTCACATAGAGACGTATTTGCGCGCCTGTTTCACATAGGCCTAATGACGTATTTGCACGACGTATTTTATTCAATAGTGATTTTTTATATCCAAGCACTGTGTTTTTAACTGACATTACTAAACGAATAAATATATTTGCTTTATATTTAAACGAGAAAATTAATTTCATAGCAAAAAAGGTGTTTCTCTGTTTGTACTGATCAGCCCAGATAATATTGCAGCAGGATAAGTAGTGAAGAGCAAATGTGTTATAAAGTGTGTGTAATGATTCCTGGGGTAGATAGGGGCGAACCTTACGGATAATACCATTATATTTACAAAACCATTATGGAGACATTGAAAGTGTGATATTTCCATGAATTAATATGCCCAGAAATTTAGTTGTGCGAACTTTGTTGAAATATGATTATCTATGAGGGTTTTAATATCTTTGTTATGAATATTACTGTATTTATTTTTGCAAATCATGAAATTAGTTCTTTTGATATTTAAGGAAACTTTATTTAGTTTAAACCAATTCGAAATGGTTATCATTTCATCGTTAACTAGAGTTTCAAGGGAGTTTTGATCTTTATGTGAAAAAGGAATGTTGGTGTCATCGGCAAATATGACGTAGTCACGCATTGTTGGAACAAAGAGGGCTGTCATTAATACAAATTATAAAATAAAAGTGGGTCCAGTATCGATCCCTGTGGTACACCACATGTGATGGATGTCATATCAGAGGAAATCTGATTGAAAAAAAAACATATTGTTTTCTGTTATTAAGACAGCTGTGTATCAAATTATTAGTGTCGAATTTATTCAAGAGAATTTCATGGTTAAGTGTATCGAAGGCTTTGCTAAGGTCTAGAAAATGCAAACTATTATCTAGATATTGGGTAATTTTGGTGCACAGTATAAATCATTCATAGCCATGCAGGTGGAACGGTTTTGTCTGAAACCAAATTGGTTGGGACTAGATATACCATGGATGTCATTACTATTCTATCCACTGCACCTTTGAACAGGGCTCTAACTTATCTGTATAACATATGTTATTCGTTTGTAAACACTTTTTTTCATAACATAGGATACCCAAAGCTACTTATTATGCTAACAATGAACGTTCATTGACTGTTAGGCTAAGTAAACGTTACAGGATAATATGTATTCAAATTCTGCCTCAAGGTGCCTGCTTAAATTGTATTCAAGAATCAACTAAGATTTATTTGGCCCACCTTTTGCCAGTAAATAGGCTGTCATGAATTATCCAGTGGTTTTTTTTTAATTATTATACGTGCCCGGTCTTATCACTTGGCATACAATAGCTCACCAATCTGAAAGCCTGTTTTAATCATAATGGTCAGAGTTAAATAGTCAAACAATGATGATTAGACAAAATAGGCTACACTGTCCATACACTGAGTACAGTTCATTGCAAGATCATGGGCTAAGTACAGTACGTAGTCCTTGTCATTTGAGGTACGTAAAAACATACTCATTATGATCGATGCGAATTATAGAAACAGTTCAAACAATAAAATAACTACATCTTTATCTTGACACTTCCTCATTTGCTCGCCCTGTTCCTTTTTAAAGGAACTTTTATCCACTATATGCTAGTTTTCACTATCACATTATGTCTCCTTTAATTTCGATCCGAACAAACGAGGTACAACAAAACCCGGCAACAAAACCGTTATTTCCTTTCCATCGCATAATTCATGCGGTTTACTTTAATTTTAATGTAATTAAGGTTGGTCCTTAACTCTGGAATTATGAAAACTTATGGGTCTCATAACTGCTAAATAATGTTTGTCTAAAGTATATAAATGTATACATATTTAGAATGGCAAAGACTTGATAAATCCATCTGTGTGGGCAAAAATAACAGTTTTATGCGAGCATTGTTGGGATACCTTAGATTATCATACAGGTATCAGAGTCCCCACTCAGGGCCTGTACTAACTCTTACCTGAAAATTATCTAATTTACCGAAAATACTGGTCGACGTTGTGCATTATGTTCAATTGTGTATAAAGCACAGTTGGAAAACAAACGATAGCCAGTTATATAAACGTACGCCAACATGTTGAAAATGCTGCATGCTGGGAGTTTTGTATTGGACACAAAGCATGGAGTCCGCTATACAATGATGTATGCCGAAATCGCGTATCCTGGCCCCGGATCCTGGCTTCAAAGGCGCAGCGGCTTAAGGGGGTACTACACCCCTCGATAAATCTATGTCTATTTTTGCCTTTTTCTCAAACACTAATAACACAGTGTTAACAAAGGTTATGTATATTATAGGGGCAAGGAATCCAATTACTACACTGGAATTTCAGTGACCCAAGACAACTGGTTTGTTATTTATGATAAGAAAAGAGGTACCGCTAGAATGTACCCCATTCCCTGTCATATATACTGAACCGCTTGTCTTGAGTCACTGAAATGTCAGTGAAGTAATTGAATTCCTTGCCCCTATAATATACGAGGGGGTATCCAAAAGTTTTTGACATCATCCAGAAGCAAAGGAGCTATATCGATGAAATTTTGTCAGTGTAATGACTGGTCCTTATGTGCATTACGGTCCAAAAATGGTCTCATAAGTATGTTTACTTTTTTTACAGGTGGCGCTAGATGGGCAGTAGGCGCATAATCTTTTCATGATAAGATCCTCCACTTTCTTGAATTTTTTCACTGTGGCCGCATCATCCGAAAGTGATGGACGTCCACTTCTTGGCTCATCTGTGAGGGACATGTGGCCAGTTTGGAAATTTCTTTTTCAAAAAGCAACAGTGCCATATGATGGGCAATCACCACTGCAGATAGCTTTCATTTCATCATAGATTTTCTGAGCATTGTAGGCCTAACCCTTAAAATGCAGGAACTTAATCACGCTGCGTGCCTCAATTTTCACCATTTTAAGGTTATGCGCCTACTGCCCATCTGGCGCCACCTGTAAAAAAGTAAACATACTTATGAGACCATTTTTGGACCATAATGTACATAAGGACCAGTAATTACACTGACAAAATTTCATCGATATAGCTCCTTTGCTTCTGGGTGATGTCAAAAACTTTTGGATACCCCCTCGTACATAGCTTTTGCTGCCAGTGTGTTGTTATTTATTGAGAAAAATGCAAAAATAGTAAAACAATTACCACAAGGGTGTAGTACCCCCTTAAAGCCTCCTGTGCAGATTACAAGAAAGAGTATGTATGACAATCAAATGGATAATGATGGGAGTTTGGTTTGGGATTGCTTGAAGACAAAGCCTCGTCATCGATCATATTCTAAATTGTCTATATCATGATATACCTTCAGTTTCACATGCCCACTACTGTAAATCTACATTAAGGTGGTATACCAGTTAATATTGCATATCAGTAACTATGTATCATAATAACTTCATATTATCAGCAACTAACTCATATTTTACGAAAGTGCGACTATTTCTGAACATCTAACCTAGCTGTAATTTTAGGTAATGTTAGAGAAATATATTTGCTAGAAGTTTGGAGAATTCTTTAAATATTGGCCGGTTATTTTTCACACAGTGATGTTATCTAGGCAAATGCATATACTTCTAACGTACATTATTTGTAAAGGTCGCGTGTCAATGGTGAGAGCACTGTGTATTGTGTATAGGAAAACGGACAGTAAGTGCAGTATGTCCTTTAATTTCGATCCGAACAAACGAGGTACAACAAAACCCGGCAACAAAACCGTTATTTCCTTTCCATCGCATAATTCAAGCGGTTTACTTTAATTTTAATGTAATTAAGATTGGTCCTTAACTCTGGAATTATGAAAACTTTTGGGTCTCATAACTGCTAAATAATGTTTGTCTAAAGTATATAAATGTATACATATTTAGAATGGCAAAGACTTGATAAATCCATCTGTGAGGGCAGAAATAACAGTTTTATGCGAGCATTGTTGGGATACCTTAGATTATCATACAGGTATCAGAGTCCCCACTCAGGGCCTGTACTAACTCTTACCTGAAAATTATCTAATTTACCGAAAATACTGGTCGACGTTGTGCATTATGTTCAATTGTGTATAAAGCACAGTTGGAAAACAAACAATAGCCAATTATATAAACGTACGCCAACATGTTGAATATGCTGCATGCTGGGAGTTTTGTATTGGACACAAAGCATGGAGTTCGCTATACAATAATGTATGCCGAAATCGCGTATCCTGGCTTCAAAGGCGCAGCGGCTTAAACCCAAGCAATAATATTTGATTTCCATATAGAATATATTCTTATGTGTTTTCCACAAAATGTTACTTTTCGCTATCACCTATGTCACTTTTACATCAGGGTAAGATTTCAGGCATAGATCCTATGTTTTAAGGGGGTACTACACCCCTCGATAAATTTATGTATATTTTTGCCTTTTTCTCAAAAACTAATAACACAGTGGTAACAAAGGTTATGTATATTATAGGGGCAAGGAATACAATTACTACACTGGAATTTCAGTGACCCAAGACAAGTGGTTTGTTATTTATGATAAGAAAAGAGGTACCGCTAGAATGTACCTCATTTCCTGTCATATATACTGAACCGCTTGTCTTGAGTCACTGAAATTTCAAGGGGGTACTACACCCCTGTCCAATTTTGCGCCTATTTTTGCAATTTTCTCAAAAATTATAGCACATTGGTGACAAGTAAGATATGTATATTATAGGGGCAAGGACTACAACTACTGTTTTGAAAATACAGCAACACAAAGCAAGTAGTTATTGATTTATTGATCAAATATTGGTTTTCCCTCATTTTTGACTGTAACTTCACAACTGTTGGCTGTGCTGAAATAAAATTTCCAGTGCAGTAGTTGTAGTCCTTGCCCCTATAATATACATATCTTACTTGTCCCCAATGCGCCATAATTTTTGAGAAAAATGCAAAAATAGGCACACAATTGGGCAGGGGTGTAGTACCCCCTTAAAGCCTCCTTTGCAGATTACAAGAAAGATTATGTATGACAATCAAATTGATATTGATGGAGTTTGGTTTGGGATTGCTTGAAGACAAAGCCTCGTCATCGATCATATTCTAATCATGATATACCTTCAGTTTCACATGCCCACTACTGTAAATCTACATTAAGGTGGTATACCAGTTAATATTGCATATCAGTAACTATGTATCATAACAACTTCATATTATCAGCAACTAAAAAGCAAAAGAAAAATAGTACTGTTTCATATTTTTATGCATATTAATTTACATATTTAATTAGCGATGACGTAATATTTTTGAAAACATGTAGCTCAAGTTGTGAAAGTGGTACAAAGTTGGTTGAGGTCTCGGATTAAAGCTCTTTCGCAGTTATGTGGTTTTAACCACATTCCAGATACTTAGGGGGCTTGGTCAATACGGTATGTGAGGACAAAAAGAATACGAAAAGTGACCATTCTGTATTATACTCAAGAGTCAGTTACTTCTATCCAAACTCAATAATAGGTTCATAACATAGATCAGGTGTATAGGGGGTGTATAGTTTTGATTTTGCAAATGCATTTTCGGAAAAATATGAAATAGGAGAAAATGTACCAACGTATAACATTGAATTATGAATATTAATTAGCTAATTAGCATATCGTCACACTCATAAACTAATTGTGTAAGTCAATTTTTGAGGTTTTGAGGGTTTTTTGCTCAACTCAATCTTTATAACAATTGCCACCATGTAACAAAATGAATTAGTCATTATTACCATAGAGCCCCCTTATAACACCTTTTTAATTTTGACTTTCTGCCTAAGTCTGTGAGTGTGACTTTAAGTAATTTATATCAATGACTTAGTCCAGGACTTGTACCACTATCAGTGATGTTGTCTTTATTATTAGTTTGATAACGTACATCTTATGCACATAGGCCTAGTTTAATTTCAACTCCACCAACACAACACCAGCATTAGGCCAAAAAAAAGTTGTTTGTTTGTCCTCCACCGCCCGCTCCTCAGATGAAGGCCTGACCATTTTTTTTTTTTTTCAATTTTTTTTTTTTTTTTTAATAAAAATAAGTAAAATTCAATTTTTTTTCCAGATTTGGAGTATCTCTGGACCTCTTTCATGGTTGAAAATAAAACAAGTCCACCAAATCATTAAAAGACTATGACATGAAGACAAATTATAACTTTAACTGCATATTTTTGTAAGTCACCAAGGTCCAGAAATACGACAAATCCGAAAAAAAAATTAATAATAAATTACACCATCTAAACCAATAATTTTTCAGTATTTTACCTTTTTTCAAAACTGCAAAAAAAATTACTTAGTGAATTAGGTTATGAGGGTGATTAGAAATTGTTATTTTGACTTTATACGTTATACTTGTTCCGTTCCATTGATTTATTTTGACCTGTAATTAATTTCTATGAGCAAATTACTTAAAAAGCAATAATGTGTGATTTGCAGGATCGATTCCTATTTAAATGTTTCTTTTCACTGATCACATTATCCCCTTTTAATTTCGAGCCAAACAAATGAGGTATAACGAAGAAAATTGCGATTCACAATGCGTGTACTACGCTCGCCGATCATAACATGTAATACTGCACGGAGCATCGCGCTCGACGTGTGTACACATAAGCTGGCATTCACGGGAGATGCTAGCACTTGGGGAAGTTTTGGATAGGAGAAAACGGACGTTTTGATGAGAAACGGCCAAAATGGTGAGAATTTAAATTTTCTCATTCTTTTGGATGAGAAAATAATAATGTTTATTTGGCTATTGACAGTTTGATTGACTTGTAATTTGGCAAATTGTAGGGAGTTAGTTACAAGATGATTTATTTCATTAAAAAAGACTGATTACAATACAATGTTAGTCTGTTTAAGGGTAAGGTGTATCGGTGGTGGTGTGGAGGGGGGTCATAAATTGACACCGACTTTTTTGTAAATTTGAGACCTCATCCCCCCCCCTTCCGAAGAAACTGCCAGGCCCCTAAGCGCATGGGTGACAAAAAACAGTTATTCTAGCCCAACCGAACCAAATTTTGCGTATTGGTATACATGCTTTTATTGTGTGTAAAAATTGAAATAAACCCTTCACAATTGCAGCAAAGCGCTAGTTTTCAAAACAAATACCGAGTGAAATAATATACAGGGTGTCCCAAAATAAAGAGGCCCCTCATTGCGCCCTCGTTTTCGCCTGTCTCTGAAAAGTTGATCAAATTTATTTTGGTATGTAAAGAAACCTTTAATTGGTAGCTTTAATAAACCAAAACAATTTTTTCAATCGGCACACAAATTTTGAAGATATGCCCTTTTAAAGACAAGTACCCATTTTTCACTCTGTCCACGAATAGCATACAGAGTGGTTGGGATGGGTCATGCTGTGGAGTGGCCTGCAAGATCACCAGAACTCACACAACTTGATTTCTTCATTTGTGGCAAAATCCAAGATCTTTGCAAACGTGTTACTGCTATATTCGCAAGTATCCATGCAAGTTGATGCAATGAGGACTTGGGCTGAAACCTGTATTCGTCAAAGAGTCAACCAGGTAGAGGGCAGAGCAGCACAGTAAACTCCCCCGGGTAAACTCACTTCAAAAGAACCAAAAACAAACTAAACAGCCCTTTTCAGGGCTACCTTTTATTCCAAAAAGAGAAATGACTTATGTTGTCAATGAAAGGAAAGCAAGAAACAATAAAGTACGAAAGTAAGAAACGTTATTAAACAAAAAGGCATAAAATACCCGAGAGAAATAAATATAAGTAATTGCAAGTATAGCAAAAGAAGTCCCATCCCACATCAATTTCGCCCAAATTAATGACACTTAACAAAATCCATAACCCATAAGCCCACCGGTAAAGCCCATTCCCTAAAATAAAGTTGTTATTTTATAAAGTTATCATCAAGGAATGTTTTATATTCCTGCATGGTATATGCACTTTTCAATATTTGAAGTAGCCAAAAACGGATACATATCTTTAAATGGGCAGATCTTCAAAAGTTATGAGCCGATTGAAATAATTGTTTCGGTTTATTAAAGCTAACGGGTAAAGGCTTCTTTGCATACCAACATGTACTTGATCAACTTTTCTAAAATAGGAGAAAAAGAGGGCGCAATGAGGGGCCTCTTTTTTTTTGACACCCTGTACAAACTACCCCGAAATATGTGATGCGATCAAGCAAAATCAGTCGGAACTCGGAAATGATGATTTTGAGATATAGCCAAACAAAGGTAATATTTCCTTTTGTTTCCTGTTGTTTTGGAAACTCTTTAATTGATCATATCTTTGGAACTGGTTGTTCAATTTGAATGTTGTTTTTTTTTTGTAAAATGCAGCTGTTTAAACGCATTTTACTATCCTATAAGAAACTGAAAATGTAATATTTCCAAGTTCCGACTGATTTTGCTTGATCGCATCACATATAGTGTTTAATATATGCTACATTATGTTGCACTACTTTTTGCTGGTTTATGTTGGATGTTGCAGCATATGTAGCTGACCATTCCTCCCTGGCATTTAGCTACGACATTGTCATCTGCTGCTGCATATTGCTTGGGGAATTGGTAAAGACTACTTGAGTTTCGTCTTGTTGGTTTGGTTGTTGAGGGATTGACTTCTTTTTCTTGGAGACGTAGATGAGTACCGCGATGACTATGAACATAGTAATTGAAAGTAGACAGGCAATTGTAACACCAGCAACTTTTCCAGAAGACAGTCCAGCTGTAAATATAATAATAATAATAATTATAAAAATAATAACTATAATAATAATAATAACACTACTAAATATTTTGACGAGAAATTATTAATTTTATAATAATAATTATGAAAATAATAACTATAATAATAATAATAATAACACTGCTAATTATTTTGACGTCTAAATTATTAATTTTGGCGATAACTTTTTTTTATAATTATTACTCTTGTGTATATATTGAGAAAAACACGTCTAATATATTTTGTTGAACTACTTCAATAGCTTATCCCAACATGTACCATAATTTTTGTGATTCAATGTTATAATACTGTTTGCGCATTATTATATAATACAGGCACATACACGCACACATACATGATGCAGTCATGTCTACATTAGAATTCATCTCGACCTTTGCAGGACTGAAACCCCATTAAAAGCTATTAAAGTGTCTGTTTTACATGTGCGACATCGCAATAAAGCTGGTATTATAGCTTCAGTTGGGTAACCGATTATAAAGGAAACGAAAGGAAACAATGGTATGTGTACCTTTGTTCACGAAATGAGACAATGGCGTGCTTTTTGTTAACCAGCATTCTTCAAAATGAGCAACATAATGATTGTTGACTTAACACGGTTTGGAAATAATTTCTTCATATTTTTGGTGTTATCTGTCGTTTACATATCCTTCCTAAAACACAAAAGTGCGACCCTCTCCAAACATCTAAATTAGCTAAAAATTTAGGACATGTTACAAAACTATATTTTCTAGAACCTATTTAGAATAGTTTAAATGTAGCTTGTACCGGTTTTTGTGGCATCCTTCAGAACGGAGCGGTCCGTTACCAATATAGCTCAATATTTTCGGTCAAATCTCCATTCAATTAACACGGGGAGTTGGCTAGCTATGAGCTAGCTATGCTTTGCCCTCACTCATATTCTACGAAAGTGCGACCCCTTCTGAACATCTAACCTAGCTGTAATTTTAGGTCATGTTAGAGAAATATATTTGCTAGAAGTTTGGAGAATAGTTAAAATATTGGCCGGTTATTTTTCACACAGTGATGTTAACTATGCAATGCCCATATACCTATAACATACACTGTTTGTAGAGGTCACGCGTCAATGGTAAGAGCACCGTGTATTGTGTATAGGAAACCGGACAGTAACTGCAGTATGAACGACAACCCCACCCATCCACACCCCTACCTTTCTTGCTAGAGCAGGCCACACTTGCCACATTGGTGGAACGGCAATTACTCGAGTAGTCGATATCACATTCTGCTAAACGGCTTTCAGTTCCATCACAATCAATCTCTGCTATAATATAATCGGCCTGATATATGCTTTCTATGTATCTTTCTGGGGCGTCTGTGTTAGTTGCCCGTTCGAATCCAAGCTCTTTGCAGGCAACATTGGCCTCATCAATACCCCAAGAGGAACCATCCCTACATATGTGACCCAATTTCCCGTTGTAAAACACTTCAATGTTGCCAACGTTGCGAGGAGCTTTATCATATCTATTGGTTGTGGATAAGCGGACAATTGGTTCACCATCTGCATATTAATATTGAAACAATAATATTGTATACTTTTTTATCGCATGATGAGAATAGGAATTTAGAAAGAATCAGCACAGACAAATGATGAACTACTTTGGGCCGCATCGGTATACAGGTCCAATAGCCTGGACTATTCAGCAATTGTTCTTCAGGAGAAATAATTTGATGTGGGGTCTAGTTTATGTGGCATCGGGCTGGGGCTGGGGATATGACACCGCCCACACACACCCCACCCACACCCCACACACCACATACCCTACATACACGGTAGGCTATGTTGTATGGGTTCCATCTTTGTGGTTATGTTATATCAATTTGGATCTCCCTGTGGAGCTCTTCTTATAATTATACGTATTATACGTATTACTCTGTGGTGTACTGAAATTATGTAAAAGTGTGCTAAAATTCACTGGTGCTGACTCAAGTTTATATCTCGCAAGTTTATATTAAGAGCATCCCTCCATACAAGCACACCCCACCCAACTCCAAGCACACCAATACATTTGTTAAAAACCTTACGTGAGATTACCTTTCACCGAAGCACATCGAATTGCTACATCTTCAGAATGATCGCAGTAACTACTACCGTAGTAGTCTTTCGAATTAACGTCGTTGTCACATTGCCATAAAAAATCCTCTTCACCAGTGCAGTAAATATAACTCAACCAGACAGGTCCAGTGCTTCTTCCATAAGAGTCGCTATTCTTGACGTCAATAGCTATGTCAAAGCCAAGCTCCCTGCATACTAGGTCCCCTTGAATATAACCAAAACCAGGATTGTATCTACTATCACAGACTGTACCCCATTGATCTTTGACGAGAACCTCTAGACGGCCTTCCGATGAAGACGGTCCACCAACTAGGCGAACTTGAAATTGAACTGCGTGAAATAAAATAAGGAAAAAAACCAGAACAATGTTAACATAGTTACTACCATGACGTTTAATTATTCACCAACATTCGAGCTATAGAGTACCGAAGTGATGACGTCACAGAAAACTTTTTTTGCATTTCAGCGTTTTGAATACCATGTATCGGTGGAGCATGATGACAAACATCCACAGTCCAAATTTGGTGGGAATCGGATAATGAGGGCCCAAGGTATGGCCGCATGAATACCTAATTAGCCTCATAGAAATCAGTGAAAATTGGCCTGGTTCCAAACAGTTATGAACCAGGCCAATTTAAACTGATTTCAATGGGGCTAATTAGGTATTCATGCGGCCATATCTCGGGCCCTGATGATCCGATTCCCACCAAATTTGGACTGTGGATGTTTTTCATCACGTTCTACTGAAATATGGTCATGGTTTTATGGTTTTATGACGTCACACTTCGGTACTCTATATATGACATAAAAAATGTTTGTAAGAGCTTTTGTCATGTACTATGTACGTATGTGTCCGATAAAGTGACAACCATACGAAGATAAGGTGGCAGTTCATTTCTCGATCAACGAATGGTCCCATGGGCGTCAATCGGGGGGTTGGAGACAGGGGGACAAAATTACCCATTTTTTGTTCTTTTCAGCCACTTTTCGTCAATTTCGGTTGATTGCCCCCGCCCTCTACACCCCCCCCCCCACACACACACACACAATTCAAGCCAGATTGGCGCTTATATGGTCCAATAGCAATAGGCATGGTTTTCCCAACTTTCAATGTAATAACAAAAATGATTGTTACACCAAAAAGCTTTGTGGCATTATCTGAAAGAGGAAACCATTATTATACTCTGGAATTGAGATATACCAACATTGTATTATATTTTCATTGAAATGTGACGGTTTAGAATCGTCGAAAGATTTGCTTCTTGCATATTTAGATAAAGTGGGCACCGTTTATCAAGTACCATCAACACAATATTTAGATGAGAAGAAATATTGTTTATGAGGAAAAGAAGAGTGTCATATTTTAACCGCTCCACTTTAAAATTATCTCCGCTTTATAACTTATATCAGTAATGTGACCGGGCTATCAAGACGACACTTAGCCGTCTATCACGTGAGCAGTCCAGCGGGTCAGTTGCCTGATGAAGTCTGGTGGTTTCAGACGTAACGTAGCAAAGTTGTAAAAAGAAGTTCCAGTATTAGATTTTTGTTTCAAATACAGTGTCATGGTAAATAATTTGCCATATAAACTGTAGAGCGCCCAAACAGTATTCTTGTTCAGTGTGCTGAGGCTTGACGTCTAGGCGTTGTGCATGTTCGTAGCTTTTTTGTATGCGCTAGACCATATACTTCAGTATTCATGTAAGTTTAAAATGAAAAACGATTATTGGCTTACCGGGTTAATTTCCTTGAAGATCAATGTATCAATATTATAAAGATATATGCATTTATTTAGTTAAATAGCTAAAACTGAACAAGTATGGCTCTTACCACCCTACTACACCCCCTGATCAATTTTGTGACGACTAATTTTGCATTTTTCTCAAAAAGTAACTATACACTGGTAAAAAAGTTATGTATATTACAGGGGCAAGGTATCCAATTACATGTACTTCTCTGAAATTTCATAGGTACATTCTAGCGGTACCTCTTTTCTTATTCTTTTCTTTTCTTATCATAAATAACACACCGCTTGTCTTGAGTCACTGAAATTCCAGTGTAGTAACTGGGTTCCTTGCCCTTATAATAACCATAACTTTTGTTACCAGTGTGTTATTATTTCTTGAGAAAAATGCAAAAAATAGTCACAAATTTATCAAGGGGTGTTAGTACCACCTTAAAGCCATAATGTACGATTTCCGTGACATTTTAATCTTGTTATTCTTCACTCAAAATGTTTTTTGGGCCGAAAGAATAAGGAAAAATGAAAGAAACTCCACAAGCTGAAGTTGTTTCATGCTGATTAGCATTTCATATACAGACTTGACATTAAATATGAAATATTTCTTCACGAAATGCCAAGACTAGCCTGGAAGGGTACTGCATAAACCGCAATGGCTAAAATTATTAATAATAGGCTATTTTTGACATATAACGTGGATTTGTGTTGGGGACTAAATGTCTCAATGACATGTTATTGTTCTGTTGACCTGATAAACACAACGAATGGCCGATACCTCTAGCAGAGGAGAGCGTGGCCTAGCGGTTAAGGCGTAGGACTGTGAATCCAAGGGTCAAGGGTTCGAATCCCGGGTCCGCCACTCTTTGTGTCCTTGAGCAAGGCACTTCACTGTACTTGCTCAGTGTTTCGGAGGGCACTTTAAGCTGCCCGTCCCGTGTACATGCATATTTTCTAACATTAATGTAGTGTGTACGTTAAAGAACGTCACAGGCTATTCGAAAAGAGCAGCGGATCATCCCGGTACTGTTGATTGTACATCAAAAATACACTCATCTACTCTAGGTTCCAGAGTAAAAATAAGTACAGCTTGTCTGTACGCAGTGAGATAATACTCATACATAAGAGGGAGGCACTTACAAGGAAGAAGAAGAAGATTGCTTTGGAAATTAAAGTAATTAAACGATTTCATATTACAAGAGTACATTATAAGAGTACATTGCGGCTTCTGATTAAAAACAACAGTTTCATATTTACCTGTTGGAGTTGTCGTGTACCACCATTGTGAAAGAACAGTAGGAAAGCAGGCAATAGCCAACACATAGGCGTATGTCAACATTTTGCCCAAGTTCGCAATACAGGTGGTCATGTTATGAAGACAGTTTTGCAGTCAAGTATATAATAATGGAGATAGCTATACAATCATTTGGGTTTCATGACAATAAAGCAATTCTTTCGCAGTGTTGAGGCGTTGAAAGAAGGTAATGCATTATGCTGCCGCTAAGGTGCGGCAGCTAGTGATGGCAAATACGCCCAATTTTATTACAACCATTAAATGAAAGAAGGTAATGCATTCTAACACTGTAATGTATTTAAAAGCAGGTTGCGAATCACAGTGGCCGTTTTGTATCACGTAGAAAACAAAGAAACAAACACATTGCTTCTGCATACATGTAGAAGCGATTAATCTGAGAGCCCTTTTTCCTTTCTTTTTAAACCAGAAAAACAAAATTAATCTTGTATTCTGTCCTGTATTTTGATTTCTATTAACAGTTGAGGCATAGAATGTCTCGTGATTTGATTTTATATGTTTTTAAATTTTTATATTTCACCCAATATATCATTGAAATCCTAGTTTTTGGCAACACTGTCGTGTTGTTTACATTGTTTTGGTTCATTTAATATGTAAAATCTCATAGCCAAGGTCAAGTTTACGCTTGATTTAAGCCCAGTAAATGAACACAGACGTGATATGCTGACTAAATTTAAAATGTATTATTTTGATCTTGTTGATGAAGCCTACGTGTATTTGCGTTAATGCTACATGCTCTTTTTGGTTGAAATTTTTGGCGGGAAATAATCCCGCCAAAACATTAAAGTAATCTTTTCCCACAGCTAAATATCATAGTAAGGAAATTAATGATGCATCTGGTAGCTTAGATCATAACTTTCATTATACTTAGTTGCAACTATCCCAGATAATTCTTGATTTGTTTTTACAGAGTCTTGAATTGTCGATGTTTTTGATCAAAAAACATCACTCGGTGTATTTTAAAACTCGAGTCATTAACTCTTCTCAAATTAGACCCAAATCATAATTTATTATATGCACGTGTAGCAAACACCAATGGGAATAATTGGACGTTGTTTGAGCCTAAATTTGGTTTAGTTTTATGTCACAATAAGTCTAAGGTGAGAATTTTGACCTGACATTTCCTTTTTGGATTTCCAATTTAAATTCATTGATATGTGATATTTTGAATAAATAAAGAGTACGCTTACCTTTCTGCAACACTTTCCGGTATCATTAAGCATCTGCTGATAACCAACATTTTAGCTGAAAAACAGTCCCTTCCTATCATTTTTGAACAAAATATGGTTCAAAAGTGCGTACACTGCGCGTATACTGGCACAGTACACCACATTTCGCCATACTGCATTTTAGAAACGCTTGCTGTTAGAATAAGAAAAATTTTAATTGTAATTATTGCAAAGCTCACGGCGACCCTGTGACCTTTCCGGAAAAAGCCGAGTGGCAGGTTTTTCAAATAAATGTTTTCTGTGTAAAAACTGTACCATCAGATAGGTAATGGAATATGATTATGAATATTAACTGTACATCTACATATCACAACAATTTTTGATAACAACTTGCGTCACAATTGATCTAGTATAGAAGGTAGAGAATTTATTTCAATCTTATATACGCCATTTTTTTGGAATTGAGTGAAAATTAATTCTGTATTATATTATCTTTATTATAATACACATTAATGTTTTAAGCTGATAAAATTCCAAAATATGATGTAGTAATGAAGTTGCGATTTATTAATATTATATGGTTAAATTTTCACGATGACACTATCAAGTCCTTCGTGGTCGAGCGGTCTAAGGCGCTGGTCATATGGTATACGTGATAGCGGCGCAGTGCAGCGTGGGTTCGAGCCCCGCCTCTGCCTAGTTAAATTTCCTTCTTCTTTTAAATTTCATATTATGTTAGGGAAATGTGGCTGGGAGAATGTATGTATGGCGAAGAGTAATGTGCTGGCGCAGCGTGGTAATGAAGAGAGCTATTTACGGTGGGGTATCTATTGTAAGCTATTAGGGTAGGCCTATAGTATATCTTCCCGCAAGTGACAAGATGTGTCAAGCAGGTGCATACACAAGGGCGGTATATTCAAACGCTATTGTCTGGATCATTGAGTATCGATTGCGCACGTATACATGCAACACGGATGCAGTTAGCAACCTGGACAACCGATTCTTTTGTTCTGCAAGGCTCACTCAGTCATTTAATGAGGCAATACAAACGATCGAATTTGGTGTTGAAATGAGCTAAATTTTGAGTTACACCTTTTCAGTGTAAAATTAATTTTCTCGGCCAAATAAAAAGCAATCATTTTCATTTTTTTTTAGTAAATGTCAGGTCAAATTGTAGTGCTTGATACTGTATTTTTTTTTCAAATCCTAGTGTTAAACTTAGGCGTGAAATTCAGTCATTTCGTGTAAGATTTTCGATTTTGATAGGCTTAAACTCTGCCCGCGAGCCTTTTTTTTTTATCAACCTTTTAGCTTTTCAAAGTAATATAGTTCGCTAATGAAGGATTTTTCCCAACTTTCTAACGCACATCACCGTGAGCGATATATCATAGTTTTGTCAGCATTTCCGTTTTGATTTCACCATTTTTTACTCCCGCCTGACAATTTTTCAAAATCAACGCGTGAAATCTAAGGCTAATACTAGCATTGTGGATCGATATCCCTGGTTTAATAGGAATACCGGCATGGGTACAGTGTTGTCAGAACTTCAATATAGCAACGAAGCCTAATAGCGCTCCAACTGATCACAGCGGCGTAGCTGGGATTTTTTCCAAGGGGGGCAAGCTAGCCTGTATGGGGCGGGGGCCCAAATCCACCAAATTTCCCTGCACTTGGGGGGGGGGGGGGCGGGGGCCCAAATAGACAAATTTTTGCCAGGATTATTGAATATAATCGTATGGTATTGCATATCGTATGGATTCTCCATCTCTCTGCCCCCTTCTCCCTCTCTCCCTCTCTCTCCTCTCTTTTTTCTTCTTTCTCCCTCCTTTTTCCTCTTTTTTCCTTGCACTAGGGGGCGGGGGCCCAAATAGGCAAATTTTGCCAGGGGGCGGGCAATTGCCCCCCCCCCCCCGGCAGCTACGCCACTAACTGATCATGTTTATAGCACGATGAGGATCTTTCATCACGTGAGTGATTAATTATTTGATTTCATCATCACCGTGATCATCGGACCAATGTGTTGAAATTTGCTTCTCCTCAAAACAACTTTGCCCGACAATCTTACATGCAATTGGGCAATATTTTTAACAAAACTTTCTTTTACAAAACATAATATTACGCTGTATGTTTTATGATCAAGCAAACTTTTTGGAACACACTTCCAAATAACCTTCGTAACGCCCGGCTTTCGTTATTTAAACGCCAGCTTAAAACCAATCTTTATAAATTGATTGTTTTTATATTTGTTTGTAAATTTCGTGGTTTACGCGCTTTGAGTTCCTCATCAGAGATTTTGCCTTATAAGTACCATTCATTATCATTGTTAACTTAAACAGGTTTTTGTTTTTTAACAAAAACCTGTTCAAGCAATTATTTAAAATTGCTTGCCTAAAAACAGAATAACTTGGATGTTAATACTTGACGTAGTATTTCATTACTGTCACGAAGGTGACTGGGTATGGTGCCTTTTGTTTGTGTTTGTTTGAAACTGCTTTTGGAAACCCAACGAAAGTCATAGGCCCTAATGAAGCAGCCAAAACAATATCAGGTTAAACATGGAAGTTTATAAAAACCTATTAAATAACCTTAAGGGAAAAAAAAACATTTGTGGCAACAATAAGCCTTGCATTGGAAGTCATGGTTAAAGTGTGTTGAGTAGGCCTACCACCCCAAAGTTTCCCTACATACACCCCCACTACCCACCTCACACACCTCTGCACCCACCCCACCCCATAGGCCTACATGTACATGATATTACATTTAGGTATACGCCTACATGTCAAATTAAAAACAAACCCGAACACAAGTCTGAAGGGTGTAATGAAAATGGCAACCCGCGATGGTGGGCGAGGGGGGATGGGTAGGTCATACAAAATTCACCTGGATAGGAGGGACAGAAGATTAAAATCCCGTATAATAACACGCTAATTTTTCTAGGTTTGGACCGTGGATTTTCCCATGGACCTCAAGCGTGCGTCTCTTTTAAGAGAAAATACGGACTAACCTAGGTAAACAAACAAACAGACAGACAAAATGGTTTTCATAATCATGGAATCCATATAAATTGAAATTGCAGGCTATCACGGGAGCACATTTTTAAAATTCACCTCATTTACCAGAAAACCCAATTGGGAATTTGGGCTACTAAATCGCTGGTCGGGCAATATTTGCTTTTCAATGGAAAATTGCCCTGGATGACAACAATGAAAATATCGACTATTTCTGCTGGTTGCTCACGAGATAAAAGTACTGAGTTTGACATTTTCGGAGCATGAAGGGAAAAAGGGTAAAATAAAAACGGAAATTCTGACAAAACTATAATATATAGACCCACACGATGTGCGTTACAGAGGTGGGAAATATCTTTCTTTAGCAAACTATATTAGTTTGAGACGCTAAAAAACAATTCCGTAAAAAGCTAGCAGGCGAACTCAAGGCCTATAAAAATAAAAAATATCACACTAAAAGACACAATTTGATGCTTAATTTTAACACCAGGATTAAAATTTTTTTTTTAAATTATTACTAAATTAATCGTCGTTTAAAACGAGTCCTAAGAGTCGTACCAGTCGTACCAGTTTAATTCATCAAAATGAATTTGTATTAAATGAAAAACATACAGACAAGTAGAGTCATATGTCTTTCTATGACCGTATTCCTACCAAAATCTGATTTTCAATACACTTGAAACGTGTTGATATGTTTATCTTTGAAAATCGCCGAATGTTAACCACAGTCACCGTGGCACAGTAGGCATCTTTAGCATTCATAGTGCAATTGGCAGTGGTTCGAACCCCGGTGAAAATTTTAGTATTTTTTATTCTTTTTACTAACGCGCTGTGCCGTTTTTCAAGCACACCCCTGAATAAAACTGATGGGCAAGTACCCTTAACGTACATTGTACATAGCCTGTGTGCATGCACTGCAGTTGTAAAATTTGTACCTATACAGTTTTACATAATACTATAGTTTGTTAGCCCCTCAGCCACGCGCAATTGGGAAATGGTGTTCACTTTATGTTTGAAGTCGATTCTAGACCAAAATTTGCCGAGGAACACGATCCCGGTGGGTCTTTTTTGAAAAAAATGTGCCCAAAATGCCTTTTTCCGGGGGTGCTCCCATTTTGGAGGTCAAAATTAGTTTTTAAGTATTCTCTGGTCAAATATGGTGTATTTGGTGTCTATTTATATGTTTTCAAGCATTACAAACCGATTCGGATAATTTTCAAAATCACAAATAGCTGCCGTGTATCCAAAAATCCAAAATGGCGTCCAAAATGACCCTCTGAACCAAACTGTTATAAATATAAATGTTTACACAATTTATTCTCATGATTATCATTATATTTGCACTATTTGAACACAACGAGCATACTAAACCTCATTTAAGAAAATCAAAATAGCTGCCATGTGCTTGCAAATCAAAAATTACAGCTAGAATGCTGTATTATGTCATTATTATGTCATTGATCACTTTTACATTTCAGTTACTTTGGTGTTATTTTGATTTTAATTGTTCAGCAAGGCAAGAATATTGTCAATTTAAAAATCCAAAATGGCTGCCGTAAGCTTAAAATCAAAATGACGCCACTTATTAAGATAATTTAATGGATTATCTTTACATAATGAAATGCTATATACGATCCTGGTGGGCCTATTTTTTGAAGAAAAAAAACGTGCCCAAAATGCATTTTTCCGGGGGTGCTCCCATTTTGGGTGTCAAAATTCGTTTCTAATCATTCGCTTGCCAAATATGGTATATTTGGTATCTATTTATATGTTTTCGAGCATGAAAAATCTATTTCGATAGTTTTTAAAATAAAAAATAGCTGCCTTATGCTCAAAAATCCAAAATGGCGCCTAAAATGCAATATTTGTCCAAATTGAAATATGTCCCCATGTAGGTACATTTGTATCATCAGCTACCACACAAGTATATGTGTTGCAGTAGAATTTATTTATTTATTTATTTATTTATTTATTTATTTATTTATTTATTTATTTATTTATTTATTTATTTATTTATTTATTTATTTATTTATTTATTTATTTATTTATTTATTTATTTATTATTTAACCTGGGGTGACCAATCAATGCACTGGCACTGTTCTCCCTTGGTTTCCAGGTGGAATAGAATACACTGAGTGGAAAGCCAGGCGAGTGTTTGTTCTCCTATCACTTTGATAGGAGAACAGCTTCCTGTTCTCCTGGATTCCTTGTAATACTGACTCTGGTTCTGACGGAAGGCAAAAACACACATGTACCTTTGTGACAAAACATCTCTTTCCAGAGTGCCGGCGTCAGCTGAATTCCAGTACGCTTAGAGGGCAAAGGCATGGAAAATTCCAATCTGTGTATTAATAATCTAAGACTAGTACAAATAGTCATTATGAGCTATGTGGCGGACATTACTAGTATGATTTCAAGCCAATAGCAACCATTTTGAGCTTTCATAAACTGTTGCCAACACATTTCTACATAATTATAATTGTCGACGCTAAAGCTGACAGTGGAATATTGTTTTCTTTTGGCCACATTACTACAACGTTTTGGCCGCCATTTTGAGTTTTGGGTATGCAGCAGCCATTTTGAATTTTGGAAATAGATTGATTGTGATCTTTGTACCCCACACCATGCAAATAGGTACTAAAATCATGTTAAAAATGTACCTACATGGGGACATATTTCAATTTGGACAAATATTGCATTGTAGGCCCCATTTTGGATTTTTGAGCATAAGCACTTTTGATTTTAAAAACTATCGGAATTTGCCATGCTCGAAAACATATAAATAGACACCAAATATACCATATTTGGCCAGAGAATGCTTAGAAACGAATTTTGACACCCAAAATGGGAGCACTCCCGCAAAAAAGCATTTTGGGCACGTTTTTTTTTCAAAAAAAGGCCCACCAGGATCGTATATCACATTCATTATGTAACGATAATCCATTAAATTATCTTAATAAGTGGCGTCATTTTGATTTTAAGCTTGCGGCAGCCATTTTGGATCAAATTGACAACATTCTTGCCTTAAAATTAAAAGGACATGGCAGCTATTTTGATTTTCTTAAATGAGGTTAGTATGCTCTTTGTGTCCAAATAGTGCAAATATAATGACAATCATAAGAATATATTGTGTAAACATTTACAACAATTTGGTTCAGAGGGTCATTTTGGACGACATTTTGGATTTTTAGAAACACGGCAGCTATTTGTGAATTTGAAAATTATCGGAATCGGTTTGTAATGCTTGAAAACATTTAAATAGACTCCAAATATACCATATTTGACCAGAGAATGCTTAAAAACAAATTTTGACCCCCAAAATGGGAGCGTCCACGGAAAAAGGCATTTTGGGCACATTTTTTTCAAAAAAAGGCATAGAATCGACTTCAAACATAAAGTGAACACCATTTCCCAATTGCGCGTGGCTGAGAGGCTAACTAAGTAGGCAATTAAAGCCATGATATTGTACCAGTAGTAAGAGACATAATTGTATTTCTTGTCCATGTTAGTTTTTACTGTCAGATAATATGTTCCCGTTTATTTTTAACCCGAGTCAGGGGCCATTTTAGGTGAAAAAATCACTGCACGTTGGCAAGCAGTGGTGTCGGAAGCATTAAAATTGAGAGGTACAAGCATATTTTGTGCCGGTTTGATTTTAGCCCCCATTGAAGGTGTGAAGTTCGTCATTGTGGGGCTGCGTACAAAATTGTACAATTTGTCGGTTCAAAAAGTATTTTTCGGACTAAAAGGGAAGATTCACATGGCAAATATTGCTTTAATTTTTCTTTTATTAGGATGTTTAGGGAAGCCCCCCCGCTTCCGCTGCCTGTGCTCGATATTTTTACAAAGCACGCGTTAAAGTCTTTCATCTTGGTGACACATTTGTGAGCTAACGTACTTCTTTTAGGCAGACCAGCCACATTTGTGATCTCGCGTAGACTTCTAGTTTTAGGCGGACCAGCCAGGTGGGGAGGGGCAACATTTTCAAATTGACCCGCTAATACGCCACTAACATTAGCTTACCGGACGAGTGCGGGCGAAGCGCGCGAAAATTTGCAATTTTAATATTATGTGGATAATTATTGTGGCCTAAAACCTGGCCAAAAAAGGATGCACATTACAGCTTTTGGTTAATTTTGTCCTGGTATTTGGAGCCGCGGGGATGTTTACAATCCATCAACACATGTGGTGGAGGAGGCTAATACCCTACAATTCATAACGCGATAAGCGCTCGAAACTTCCCACATTGTAATACTAAACTTTGATATGGCAATAACGAGGGTAAATTTTGCGCATTGACAAAATCTTTCATTTTTTCAATAATTATAATTATATGGTCTTAAAAGGGGATTGCTCGAGCATAGGTTTAGAAAAGGCACATTTGCCATTGTTAAGCCTTTTTTCACACCAAGTTTTCCCTAATTATGGTGAATATTTAAAAGAAGAGGTCACGATTTACTGTACTGTATGTTTGGTCGATTTTGTCCCGATATTGAGCCGGGGGTGGGGTGGGTTATCAATTTGTCTCATTATCGCCTACATGCCATTGCAGGCTGCGCCCTTGCTTTTGGGCCAAGTGGAGCACAATAATATTTCCAAGTCGCCCCAATGACCTGCTTCATGGACTAAAATTACTTTACCGGGGCAAATGCGTGCAAAGCACGACGCGAAAGTGGTGAATTGATACTAAATGGAGCGCACCATGCCATTTTTCGCTCGTTTGGAGGCCTTTTGGGCAATACTCAAATATTTGTTAATAACCAGTTGTTTACAAATTGATGAATGTTTTACAATATGTTGCAATGCATGGGCAGTTTTTCATCTCGTTTTCCAGGTACAAGCCCGTAAACAACGCCCTCACTGTTTTTGGCTTGAACTCAAGGCTAGAAACCTGTTTCTGCACACTTTTTAATTCGTGGACCGATTTTCTCGATAATTGTACAAATGTGACTTTGACAATGGCGATTCAAATTCATGCATACGCTTTACACTTTTATGTAAGCAATAACACGCCACTCTCTCTGGTTATTAGTCCAAAGAGCAGCCCAAAATACCTCAAAACAGTTCTTGTATTTTTAATCAATAGGGTGATTGGCGCGTTGATTTAGCGATGTGCTCTTTAAAATGGGTTTAAAAATTTGGACAATTGTCATGATTCTGGCCTCAAACCGGAACATAATAAGATGTTGAAGCATTACCATTTAGAGGGGAGGACGAGCATAATTTGTGTCGATTCTACTGGGACATTTTTGCGCGAAGCGCGCGAAAATGTTTAATTCCAGACTATTTTAGCTCAAAATGAAGGTGACGACTGGTATTTGATGACCCAGCAGTGTGCGCAAAGCGTGCAAAAGTTAGAAAGTTTACTTTATTTTGGCCCAAAACGCAGTGTTGAATCTTAATGGCGTATAATTATTTATTTTAAGCACGGATTTTGAATACTCACTGCACGGATCTCTATGCACGAACGTGCCAGGAGGCACGTTAAAATAGCCCCTGACCCGAGTGAGAAAGAAAGAAAGAAAGACAGACAGAAAGACAAAAATAAAGACAGAAAGAAAGACAGAAAGAAAGACAGAAAGAAAGACAGAAAGAAAGACAGAAAGAAAGACCGAAAGAAAGACAGAAAAAGACAGAAAGAAAGACAGAAAGAAAGACAGAAAGAAAGTCAGAAGGAAAGTCAGAAAGAAAGACAGAAAGAAAGACAGAAAGAAAGAAAGACAGAAAGAAAGACAGACAGACAGAAAGAAAAAAAGACAGACAGACAGAAAGACAGGCAGACAGAAAGAAAGAAAGAAAAAAAACAGAAAGAAAGACAGACAGAAAAACAGACAGAAAGACACACAGAAAGACACACAGACAGAAAGACGACAAACAGAGACAGACAGCCACCCAGAGAGACAGAGGGACACACCGACAGAAAGACAGACATAAACACAAACAGACAGACAGAAAGACAGACAGAAATACACCCAGACAGACACACACCCAGACAGACAGAAAGACAGAGAGACAAAAAGACACCCAGACAGACAGACAGAAAAACACACAGACAGAAAGACAGACTAATATTTTTTAGGGGATCACGTGCGGTAGATCAATCGTAAGATTGATCTTAATATTTTGTGAGACGGGGCCCTGGCGTGATATTAAAGGCACACACAATCTAATATGATACTTCGTGACTGATTTTTTCACCTGTATCTTTGTACATTTTATTGAGTCCAAGGCAGAGGGTCTGGTAAACACGTACGTAGTTGTGAAGGTATAAACTAAGGTAATTCAAATTCATGTTTTTGAAGTTCAAAACGTTCTTGCCAGAACACAGTTATATATCGTCCGATGCATCACATGGCCTACTGGTCTATCTCGAAAAACACGCATTTCTAGAAAATCGCAATTGAAAATCTTCGTATTAAGCTTATACCGTTCTATAATTTAATTAGACTATGGAGTTTAATGAAAGTGGTTTTAGATTAGAGCATAATATACTTAACAGATTTATGTAAGTGGAATCCTGAAGTGTATTTACGTATGCAATATATTGCATAAAGTCGGACATGTTAGCGTCTAGGCTGAATTTTCCCCACGTACGCATTTGACGCGGCAATAACGATCGACGCAGCAATCAAGCAAACGGGAGCGTCTTTCATTCCAGACATTGAGGGTGCACAATAGTAATAAATTTCCCTATACTATGTTTACAAAATGGCCTCTATTCATTTTTGTTTTGTTTTTAATATTGATTTATAGGTAACTGTACCAATGTGCACAAATTGATACTTTTATGCTTATTATGTAATAGCCAGAGTACGTACAATGGGCAAATGAACTACGGAGAAGTCTATTTATATATAAAAAATCATATATACAGAGGGTTCAAAAATGAATACTTAAGTTTAAAGTTTTGGATTGGAGGGGTGGGGGTTCTCTGTGGAATATTATGGGATGTCCCTCTCTGGCTCCTTATTTGATCTATGTTTTCCACAAACTGCTTCATGCAATCCACGTCATCATAAAACCCTTCACCCTCGATCGTTGAATCATAATCGGGACAATTATGCCGTGCACAAAAGTATCGCAAAAGACTGAAGCAAAAGTGGCACTTATATTTATACAAATCAGAAATATTATGCTTAGAAGTCATTTTGACTTAATATGTCAATACGAAATAGGTCAAAAAATCCCGCTATATCACAATTTACCAGGAGAGTGCTTTATCTTATCACTTAGCAACGTTAAAAACAGAGGTACATATGTACAAACAGCTGTTAATTTAATAATATTCAAAATAATAAGATTAAAACATGTTTTACAATAGGAATATTGTTTTTACAACCTAAAATGTTAACATAACAATTATTTAATAGGGTTTTGTTTTCTTCCGATTGACCAATGACCAAAGGTGCATTTTTTGTGACATATATCACCGGCGAAATCGCTGTTCGTTTTATACTCGAGCTATCCGAACTACCACTGCTGATTAAACCGTTCATTCTGTATTGTATAGCTTATGACTGTAATAATGATAAAGAACCATTTTGAAATCGGCTGAAAACAACTGTGTTAAATGTGTTATTAACTATGTGTTAATTTTTTGTATCTTACAAACATGCTTATTGTATTTTGCACGTATATAGTTGACATTATTAATTGCACACAAATGTTTCCATTTTGTTAAAAATCGATCATAATGCAGTCATGTCTACAGTAGAATTCACCACGACCTTTGCAGGACTAAAACCCCATTAAAAGCTATTAAACCAAGATAACACTCATTGAAAACAGCTCAACTATGTTAAATCAGATCTTCTCTGGTTAAATCCACACTACACATGTTTCTGTTTTACCTGTGCGGCATTACAATGACCTGGTATTATAGTTTCAGTTGGGTAACCGATTATAAAGCAAACGCAAGGTAACAATACTCTGTAGGCCTTTGCGCCACAAATTGCAGGCCTACAAACATGACAAAATAGGGTTATTTTGGTGACAGCGGGCTAAAAAAGCAGGGTCTTTTGAATGGCACAATCATGTTGATTGTATAGCATTGAGTGCACCCTCAATTCATTGAAGACTACAAACTTTATGACAACAATCACGAATAAATGTCAATTTTATTCTACCAATTTTATTTTTTTTACCAAATTTGATCCAATAGCTTTCCAATATGTACTTAAATTTACCATTGTTTACTAACTATACTTCATGTACTCCTACCCAACAAACACAACGTTTTACATAAATGGTTCAAAACATTTTTGAAAACAAGATGCAAACCCATCATACACAAAACGTGTTCGACATCATTCACAAAAAGTTACCAGAAAACGTTTAAAAGTCGGGTTATATTAAGAGTATATATAGGGTACTATACGTTTTCATAACGTTCAAAAACGTTTTTGATAACTAACTACACATATTCTGACATAACGTTATTTAAGTGTTGGCAAAATATTTGACAGACATTGTTTGCAAAAGATATTTTAAAATAACATTTTGAAAACATTTAAACAATTTTGTTGTAGTGTATTTTCGGATTTCATACAAAACGTTTTAAAACGTTTTCATGACCTTTATATATCCCGTTTTTAATGTTATTAAAACTTTTTATACCAAAACCCAGAATATAACCTGTTTAAAACGTTTTAAAAAGGTTTTGTATTTTAATTTAACTTAAGACAAAACACTTTGCAAAAATGTTTTCCCAAAATGTTTTACAACAGAGAGCTTGCGATTTCCAAACGCCGTGACCGTACGCACGTTTATATATTCAAAATCACTCTCATGTATCGAAGCGAGGTCGCGTATTATATTTAGCCACTCTTGAAGACTTTTCACGTACGAAATGGATGTGGTGACAACGTTGAAAATGCACAAACATTTGTCTATTAACAATATATTAAAGACAGTCAAGGATTAATGAACATACGAAGGAAAGTCTCACTATTAACATAATCTTTTTGTTTATAAGAAATTATTATAATAGAGCAACAGGTGTGAAAATTTGACTTCATCCATACGCGCAGTTCATACGATTGCGATTGTGCAATAAAATGCCTATTAGATTGGCCGTATAAAAAATAGATTGCGATTTTCCTTTTTGATACAATACGCACGGTCCACATTGAAATTGACATTTTGTAGGGCGTCACGACAGTTCATCCAATGCGCCTAATTTTCAACACGAAAAAGTCATGATACATGGGTGTAGCGGTCCTTAATCAACCAAAATATTGATTTTCGGCCACCATAATATTTGGGAAGCAAACACTGAAATACAATTAAAGCCATATTATAACATTTGCTGAGGAAGACGCCCTCACTGAATTTTTAAAATTCCTTTTTTGACACGATTAATAAATTAAGATTCAGCGCTTTATTATTACGATGGAATTATTAGTCGAACGCATACACGATGTTCAACACACAGTACGTCACGGCGTGCGGGACGGTGATATACACAACAAAGGGTCGTACCACAACATGATCGAAGGAGTGGTACGTATTGGCGACATGTGCGCTCGTAGTAAATTCCAATTTTCTTTGCTTTGCCGTAGTTGTTCGGCTCAAAAATAAAAGGGGATATATCTGACAGTAAAAGCTAACATTTTATGGCAAAGAAATGCTAATCTATTTTGTTTGAAAATGTTATAATATTGCTTTAATTTTAAGCAACATGTTAACATTGGTTTTAGGCTAAAATCAAAAGCATGCTATATTGAAGTAGACATAAGACCCGAACACCACTGAATTTCAAGTGATTCGCCCTCTTGTGACCAGATCAGATGTTAGTCTTTGTTCCAGCCGCCCTATTCTCCTTCGTGACGATCCAGCTTAGAACCGGGACTAGCATTTATATGCACACGTCTTGAAACGCCGAATAAACACACGGTCCACGCAGCACGTATGAAACATCGCAATCTCTCAAATAACGTTTTATAAACGTATTCCTGATCTTTATCCACCTTTTTAGTAATTGGGCACTTCACTGCCGTTGGCGGTGTTTGTCTATGCTAACTCCAATTCAACTCCAATAATGTAGCACAAGTAAAATAGAAGTGTATGTGTATTACGTTTAGCATTTTGCTAATTTTAATCTGCATAATAAATTTGAGGCTATTAGAGTCTATTTATCTTTTCAAGAAATTAAACCTTTTCCTCACAAAATGATAAAAAACTTAAGAAATAAAAATAGTACAAAGTGATGACAAATTATCCTTTTTTAACAAAATAATATAAAATATAAAATTATCAAATAAAAAAGTAAGGAACAAGGTGAGGATTTTTTCTATCATTATTAATAACGTCACCTAAATCGTGCCTCATCTGATGCAAACTACATGCTGGATATGCTACATAAACTAACTGCACAAAAACATTTTGTTTTGTGATAATAAAATATAACCGACATTGCTAACAGCAAGTTTAGTACCGGCCTTTACACGCTGCTCATATTACAGCAGTCATTAATAATATTATCCAAATATAAAATATACAGATGCTCATATAATTATACAGTTTTCATTTAGAAAAAGTAAAAGTATTATCATGCGTAATATAAAAAACAAAACAAAATACATACATACTATTTTATACAAATTAATTTCATTAGTGTGATCAAGAACACATTAAGGATAATTTAGTGATCCTAACATCCTCATTTATAACATTTTTCAGTAGATATCCATGAAAAAAAATCAGTTGATTCCGATTTGGCGTCTGCGACTTATGCATGATTATACGGATATTACACTACTCCATAGTAAATGTGTTGTAATTGTGGTATGCTAATGTGACTGCCCAATTGGGTGGATTAAAGCCGCTTAAAATTCAATGTTAGATTCTAGATAGTCAACTATCATGATTATCCTTTTAAATAAGGCTAAAAACACAAATGAATATCCCGTAGATGGCCTGAAAACCAAAATGCGAAATGCTGTTTTTTCCACTTTGTTTTTCAGAGTTAGGATTTTTAGTAACTCAAAGCCTCAAAGCTCAAACATCTGATGTCAAATCAATACAGAACAGGGTTACCGATATGACAATTAGACGTTCTAGCAAAATCCTAGATTAATTTTCATGCGATTTGTTGAATAAATCATGAAAACAAAATGTCAGACAAAAAATCCCTTTGGCTTCAAAATATAATTTTCTGATTTTCTAAACTAAAAAAACAAAACAAATGCGGTAAAATTGCTTAAAAATAAAACATGCGCGGCCTATGGAAAACAAACTTGTTCAGCCTAATTGTGTGATGACATGTCTTTTCCATCTCCAAACATATCTCTACCGATAAACGTTAACAATTAAAACCAATGGAAAAGAATTATGTAAATTATTACTTAATTTTATCAAAATAATAATGTCGAGAACTTTTTCAAATGTTTCAAATGTAACTATGACACATGTAGTTTACTTCATTTGTATAATTATTAAATAACTTATTGTACATAAAAGTCAAATTTTAAACTATAGACGAATCCAATCTCACGCATTCCTGCACCTCATATAGTTTGATCAATTCATAATGTACTTTGATGCAATTAAGGTTTGTTGAAATGTCCAAAAAGTCAAATAATGTGACCAATGTTTCTAAATTCGAACATGTATACTTCTCTTGTTCAAAATTTATTGACCTGACCAAGATTATCTTGACCTGACCAAGATTATCTTGACCTGTCCAGATTATCTTGACCTGTCCACATTACTTGATATAATCGACAGTTGACCAGACTTTTAACAAAAGAAATACAATACATAATGGAACAAAAGAAAAGGGCTAGACGTATATAGTCCAATAAATTGCCGTAACGATCGTCCTTCTCGTTCATAGTCAGTTAACGATTTTTTTTAAATTAAAAAAACTAATTCTAAAAAAAAATAAAAAACTATTTAAGAAAACAAACAAAAAAATGTTGTAAAAAAATGACGTCATTACTAACAAATTCAGTTTAGTTGGTTAAAATAAAATCGAGCAAAATAAAATTGTAATGTAAGTATAAATGAATGCACATAACTAGCTGAAATGGGAATATTTGGTGGACTCAAAAGTAGCGCCCTCACAATGTTTTGGTATTTTCTATTATCTGAGACCTATTTTTTTCAAAATCTTGCGGATGCCATCCTGGCACCCTTGGGCATTTTGAAATAAATGACCCCAAAATGACCCCATATATTAGACTTTATTTCAACACGGAAAACCCAATTCAACAAAAGTTGTTCTTCCTTGGGGCCGTGCATAAACATACATACATACACAAAATAACAAATAATTACAAAAGCTTATTATCTAGACTTAAACATATTACAAACTCAAAATTATTAATTGTCAAGCCAAAATGATACTTATGGTTACATACATACCATGCTTACAGGCATGGCTTTATGATTGTTTAAGATTATTTTTGAAAGTATACAATGTTGGAGAGTTTTGGATAATATTTTCTAGTTCATTCCAGCTTACAGCACCTCTATATGACAGACTGCGCTTTTTGTACTCTGTTCTTGGCAGGGGAATAGTTACATTGCTTTGGCTTTGACGAAAATTATAGGTATTGTTTACGTGACTGAAAATATGCCTCAAATAAGGAGGTGCAAGATGATTTAAGATGTTGTAGGTTAAAATTAAACAATTTGAGTTTTGTCTGTCAATTAATGGTTTCCAATTAAGTTCAGCACGGACATCTATGCTAGGTGTGTCCCATTGTGCACCACAGATAGTTCTTGCAGCCCTGTTTTTAATAACTTGAAGTTTCTTTGAAACAGTAACACCACAATTTCCCCATACAACATTACAATAATCTAAGTGCGGCAGAACAATAGCATTATACACAGTACATAAAATATCCTTAGGGAGACTATTTGCCCTGCATTGTTTGAGCATGAACATACCTTTTAGACTTTTTTTTACGTACATTATTGATTTGCTCATTCCAAGTTAATGTGTCATCAATAATTACACCCAGATGTTTACATTTATTAACTTTCTTTATAGTTACACCATTTATGTTGATAGATAATTCATTAACACTGTTCTTAATTGTATTGAGTCTTTGTCTAGATCCTATTAGCATAAATTCAGTTTTATCAGTATTCAGACTAAGTTTATTACTTTGTAACCAATTATTTATAATTTTAAATCATTATTAATACATTCCGTGATATCATTTGACGAGTTAGAGGCATAGTACAACACAGTATCATCTGCATACATATTAACTTTACAATGAGAAACATAATTTGGTAAATCATTTATATAAATGAGAAAAGCAAGTGGTCCGTCAATTGAGCCCTGGGGCATTCCACAAACAGTTTCTTTAAAGTCTGATAGAGTCCCATTTACAGATGTACATTGGGTGCGACCAGAAAGATAACTAGTAAACCACTTAATACAATATTCACCTACTTTATACATTTTAAGCTTACTCAAGAAGATATTATGGTCTACGGTGTCAAATGCTTTCTTCAGATCCAGCAGACATAATCCAATTAAATTACCTTTATCAATTTCATTATACCAGTCCTCCGTGATGTTTATAAGAGAAGAAGAAGTGGAGTGAGATGGCCTGAAACCAGATTGGTTTATATTAATTAAACAATTTACATTTAAGTACTTGTACAGTTGATCAAACACGGCCCTTTCAATGATTTTAGAGATAACAACTAGAATTGAGATAGGTCTATAATTGCTAGGATCATTGGGATCACCAGCTTTAAATACAGGAATCACCTTTGCACGTTTCCAGCATGTAGGAAAAGTACATGATGCAAAATAATTATTTATTAAATAAGTTACAATTGGTGTGATTACTGGTGATGCTATTTTCAGTAGTCGAGATGGAATGTTATCTAAACCAGTAGCTTTATCATTTGCTAACTTATTGAGTTGATTGAATACATAGTCATTTGATACATTTACAAATTCAAAATGTGACTGATCAGTTTGCTGCTTTTCATTGACTTCATAATTACAAAAGTTATTTTTAGCAATCTTACTTGCAAGTTTAGGGCCTATATTGGCAAAAAAATTGTTCAATTCATTTGCTTTATCTTTAGGTTCAGTTAGTGCCAGGCCATTTTCAGAGTTAATAACAGAGATTTTTGTATTTTTACCTTTAGATGGAACAATATGCCGTAGATGTTCCCAGCTTTTTTTTTATATTATTCTTGTGTGCATCAAAACCTTGTTTAAGAAACTCTTTCTTTTTATCTTTTATAAGTTTGTTAGTTTCGTTTCTAATTTTACGGACCATAGGGTTATACAAGGGGTCAAACATTGAAAGTATAACCATATGGGGTCATTTTGGGGTCATTTATTTCGATATGCCCAAGGGTGCCAGGATGGCATCCGCCAGATTCTGAATTGGTAGGTCTCGGATATATAGAAAACACAATAAAACATTGTGCGGACACTACTTTTAGGTTTTTTGGTAAGGCACCAGACTATTACGATCAATAATTACAGATCTGAATCAGTATCTCACATACGTTACAACTTGTATAGCACATGTGTTGTCTTATCGTTGTGATGCAATATTGATGTCTTTAAGTGGATGTTTCAGGTACATTCTCGTAACTATGCCTTGGGATGTTAGCAGCCATATCTACGTAGCTGATGCTACTCAGAGGTACCTCATTTGGTCTGAGCCTTGCGTTGTCTTCTACTGCAGGGTTTTGAGGCGGACGAAGGTCAGTCCTATTTCCCCTGGAGTATTAAAAGACACATAATAGCATGATGTCTAATATTATTGTAAACATATATACAAAACACTCTTCGCAATATTTCTTATGCATTATACAAGTACTTGCAGAACACCCGTATTACATTTGAAGTAAATGACCAGGTCAACCAAATTTCTCTTTACAGCTAAGTTACTTATTTCTTGGGGTTGTTTCTTTGATATTGGCCTATCGTCAACAATATGTCCTACAAATGTACGCGAAGAAAATTTAACGCTATGAAGTCCAAAACATTTTACAATTGGAAAATTCAGGACCACTCCATAGACACCCCATGAAAGGTTCCACTCCAGGTCCTGGTGGAGCATGCGTGGTGCTATCAGACGTGTATGAAATTTTGTCTGCAATATTTGATCTTATCAACTCATTTTTGTGCTCTTTTCCACCAACAATAGTGAGGAAAAGTTATCATCCCTGTTTGCTGAAGAAGGTTGAACCAACCCAGTCGAATTTCCTTGTGGTATTCTGGTTCATTAGACAGTTTTTGTGGATGTCCAACTTTACTGGCATCCTTAAGCTTTTGTACCTGCTGAATTCGGAAGACTTGCATGCTACATGTACATAATACTACACATGTACATTGTCTGCCTTGGAATCCTGCCTGCAATGCATGGACATGTCTTGTAATGTATGACTCTCTTTACTATCCATCATCACCCCTTTGCTCACATGCCGCTGTAGACTAGCGACTGACGTGCTGCCCGATTGCCAGGCTTCACTGATCATGCTCATACGTATTGATGTTTATGTTATGATGTACCAAAGCTTTGTTCTTGCATTCTGTTATGGATTACCACCTATCATGTATATGCACACAGCATGAAGCAACAACATGTAAACAGTCCATCAACATGTCCCTTGGTTGTTTTCTATCGTGCTGTCAGCGTCAGCCGACCAATGCTAAACCTCCTTGTGCCTATCGAGTAATCAAGAACGTGTGTGTGTTCTTCTGCATTCTGACTTTTGTACCTACCACTCCTCATCCTCCAAGCAGGTGACATAGAGATAAACCCTGGCCCTCGCACCCGAAAGTATCCTTGCGGTGAGTGTCCTAGAGCTTGCTCATCATACTGTGGTGCTAAGGCTAGCATCCTATGCGCAACATGTAACGCATGGTTTCATGCAGAGTGTGTTGGATTATCAGACCATATGCTTGATGTGCTCGGCAGATGCGACCTGCCGTTGGAATGTAATGTGGTACACCAAACATCTCGTCTGGCCTCTTTGATGCATTCATCCTGAACGCTGACTTCAGGGCGGTCTAGCTGTAGCTCCACCAGTTCTACTCAACCAGGATCTCCTCTTGCCAAATCATCCCCAACCAAGCAACCTAGCATCAATAATGCAAACTCAATTCACAACTTGCGTACCTTGGAAATTAATTTTCAAAGTATATACTCCAAGAGAGAGGAGTTTTGGTGCTTAGTAGATGTTACAAAACCTGACATAATATTCGGGTACGAAACATGGTTAAAACCGTCAATGACCTACGGTGAAGTATTCCCACCAGGCTATGATCTTTATAGAAAGGACAGGGGTGACAGACATGGTGGAGTTCTCCTTAGCGTGCACATCAGCTTAAATAGTCACCAGTTGAACATTGATTCTGGAGCAGAATTTGTTGCCGCTAAAATAATTAATGGGAAAAATTCCACCATAGTTGGTGCTCTGTATAGACCCACTAACAATGACATGGATGAACTCAATAGAACCATATTTGAGGTATGCCTTCAAAATCCTGGTGCATCCATCTGGTTTGGTGGTGATGCAAATCTCCCCGACATAGACTGGACTCATAACCGTATTATCTCGCACCAGTATCCGATTGCCATCAACCAATCATTTCTCCAGACCATAGCTGATGCTGGCTTAGAACAACTGGTTGATTTCCCTACCCGTGGGGATAACACTCTGGACGTGATACTTACCAACAGGCCCACGCTGACTAACAGATGTGAAGGTGCCCCTGGTCTGAGTGATCACGACGTAGTCTTCACTGATGTGAATGTCCAAGCTCACAGGCGTAAGACCGTACGACACAAGATTTTCTTATGGAAAAGAGCAGACTAGGATGTAATCAGAAGCAGAGTCAAGTACTGGTTAAAGAACTTTACAGACCAGTACTCAGTTGAAACCCCTGTGGAACAACTATCTGATAAGCTTCAACAAGAACTTGAAGACTTTTAGCTCAACCCGTCGTGGCCAAGCCTGGCTGAACACTCAAACCAAGAGAGCATTCAGGCGCAAGAAGCGTGCTTACAGGAAGGCAATATACACCAGAAAGGAGCGTGATTAGATTCGCTTTAACAGATTGAAGAAAGAAACTAAGAAAGTCTGCAGACAGGCGTACAACAAATATGTTTATGACATCGTGAACAGTGATCCTGGTGGCAACAAAAAGTTGGGAGCAATTGGGAAATCCAAACGATGTGACCAACTAGGTACGTGTCTCACCGTTGAAGGAGAAGGGGATCATCCATACAGACCACAAGCAAAAGGCTGATATTCTAAACAGGCAGTTTACGACTCTGAATCTCCAATGCCTGATTTGAAAGAACTTGAAGCCCCATAAAGCCACAGGACCAGATGGCATCCCTACAAGGCTTCTCAAGGAGACGGTAGAGGAACTTCCACCAGCACTAACCCTACTGTTCCAAGCTTCAATTGACCAATGTGTTGTGCCCTCCTCCTGGAAGAAAGTCTAGAATCCAAAGTGACATCTGGTGTGCCGCAGGGAAGTGTCCTTGGTCCTCTGTTATTGTTAATTTTTATCAATGACATGCCAAACTGCGTCTCCACCTCTACTACCAGGCTTTTTGCCGACGACAGCTTGTTGTACAGGCGAATATCTACTCCTGGTGATTGCACACAACTCCAAAATGATCTGGATGCTCTTGTGGACTTAAAATTATGTTTTGATCGTGTACGGCATTTTATCTAAAATATATTTTGAATATACACGGTCACTTTACACAGCTTTTAGTGTGCTATATGTTTATAGGTTATTATTCCTCCATTTAAAGCAAATTGCCACGGTCTACCATTTATGTAAAATAAATATATATTACCTTTTAAGTTATATTATGTTGGTAGACCGTTATTGTGTCATTCTTGTTATACATATATATTATAAATAAATTAGAACGAGTAACATCGGTTTTCCTGCAGTGTATTGGATTCGTTACTGGGACTGTGATCAGAAGGTCTGGAGTTCGAATCTCATTTGCGCTTTTTTTTTTTTTTTTTTTTTTTTTTTTGTCCATTTATCTCTTTTTGAAAATTCAGATAACACCTATAACGGCAGGTTTATCGATTTTTATTAAAAAAATTATAATCCATTATGAAACCTGTGAGATAAATTTACAATGTCTCACGTTATACTGGTTATGGCTTACTTGCATTTTATATACACCTATTTGGATACAAATAACGTAATGATGTGTTTTGCATCAAAACAAAGTAATCATAATAATTTTGTATTAGAAAATGAAGCTCACATTAATTTCAGTGTCAAACAACCATTTGTGACAGGTTGTTGACAGGTTAATTAGTATTTCTCATTCATTTGGATGAGAAAATTTTATAGATATGAGAACATTTTCAATTCTCATACTTTTGTCCAATTCTCATCGTTTTGAAAGAATTCTCATTCTAAATTTCCACTAGTGGTTATAGGGCAGGGGAAAGTACTTAAAAATAGTACATATTAGCACTTCGATGAATAGCGACGTGCTACCTCATAGACTGGGAGCCCAGAGAGTTTACTCTGCTCATCAGATACAAAATGTTTGATGGCCTGGTTATGTTAGTATAGAACCAAGATTCAATATTACATATTGCTGCCTGGATGTCACAAAATTTGGGGTCGACAAATGCATTTATTTAGCCCATGATATACATGAATAAAACTAGGAGGATACTTTCGCAATGAAAGCAATGTTTGCATGTACATGGCCCGCCCATATGGTGGTATGCAGCTGCAGCAACACATGGATGAATCTTTTTGCATTGGAACTGTTATACATTGGGGTGTACAAAAATACCAGTGACTGCAACATTTTCTTGTACGGGGGCCCTGGCAGTAGCTTCAAAGGGCCCGGTGTCCCATAACTGATTTATTCAGCTTGAGAGACACATGGTTGGACATTCATGAAAAGTCAAAGGTGCTCCAATTTTCGTAAAAGTTAGAGGCAAATCGTTCGCTTAGCTTTTCAGAGGTTTCAGAAGAAGAATAGTTTGCACTATCTGCGCGATGTCTAGTTACACATCAAAAGATGCGTAGGATTCCATAGGATACAATGGAATTTGTATTATCATCTATCTTCTGAAATTGACATCGCAAAAAGTAAAAACTATGAATGAATGAATGAATCTTTATTTCCATAATAAAAACAACAAAATACAAAGAAATTCAACATCAAAAAAATAAAACAAGACAATTATGGAGGAGATGATCGAAAGGCCAATAAGGCCAGCTTTGACCATCCCCTTACAGAACTAAATTAATACAACAACAAACAAACAGAGTATATTAAGCCTATCACACAAGAACAAAAACGGGGCTCCAAGAACTAGTTGTAAAATGAGATTAGCTGTGTTTTATATTTGTTTCGAAAATGTTTGATTGAGTTTGCTACTTTAAGGTTATCGTTCAAGGAATTCCATAACAGTGGGCCGGTAGTCCTAATTGAATGATCAGTGAATACTTTCTTGTTTCTTGTTTGATTATACTTATTACTGTTTCTTGTGTGATAGCTATGAATATCGGATCGTTTTAGAAAGAAACTGTCAAATGAACATGGCAGTTGTTTAATAGAATATTTATACATGTATACACCTAGTTCTAGTTTGAATATATCATATACATTGAGCATATTGAATTTATGAAATAGTGGTCCAGAATGGCTTCGATAATGGCTATTTGAAATGGTTCTCATGGCCCATTTTTGGAGCAAATGTATTTTATCAAGATATGTTTTACATGCATTCCCCATGTAAGTATACCATAATTAATATAAGGCAAGACAAGCGTACAATAAAGCGTGTGCAAAACACGCCCAGGTATAACAAATTTCAACTTGTTTATCATACCTATATTCCGTGAGATTGTTTTTGAGATTCCGTTGATATGGTTTTTCCATGTGAGATTTTCATCGATAATTACACCTAAAAATTTGGTTTCGGTTACCCTTTGTAAGTTTGTACCATCCAAAGTAATATCTCTGTTTTCTTGTGAATTATTTATCAAAGTCATTCTAGGGGTACCCATAATCATGTAATTAGTTTTACTAGCATTTACAGAAAGTTTGTTTGCTTTAAACCAGTTACTCACTTCGGACAACTCTTTATTTATTAATGACTATTCTTTTTCCAAATCCCTTGAACTTGAGGAACAGTTTGCATCTATTTTTACGAAAATCGGAGCAACTTTAATGTTCACCCTGTATAACATGCAAATTGACCTTGGACCTGTTGAGCCTCATAACTTGGTAACTACATGTCCTATGTGCAAATATGTTGCATGTTTGTAATTCTTAGAACCAGACAAATAATTTGACATCTTCTTTAGTGAATATGGAGCATGTTTAATTTTTGCCCCCTGTTTACGCATGTAGGGGGTTTGGGGTCTTTTGTGAGGGTCACGGTGTTCCTATATAACTTGGCAGACAAATGTTTTGAATTAAGTATACCCGAATTAACCAAAATAATTTGGTTGTCAGCTTTTACGCGAACTTGCCACTTGATGTTAATAAGCACATATTTCCAAAATAGAACCAGTTTATAAGAGCAACAATATGGTCAACACTAGTATGAACACATTGCTTCGTTAGACTACTTTAAAGATCATACCTTTTACGGACCACTACTATGACAATTGCCAAAACAAAGAAAAGAAACACCCCACCAGCAGAAATACCGACTATTAAATTCCATCGATCTGTATAAATAAACAAATGGCATGTTGATATATTATATTTCCATATTAACTTGTAAAAAACAATAATTACGTATTAATATTCTGAATACGAGGACTGTATAGAAATAGATAAGCTATATTGATAAAAAATAAATAAAGTGTCCATAGGGGTCAACAAGGGTCAAATTTCATATAACAGTGATGACATTTCAAAATTGCTCAGATTTTGCCAAAACCTGTCAAGACAGTGCAAACTAGTCCTTATTTGAGTTCATTTTACATGACGAACAATTTGAGAACATTTTCATTGAAATCGAAGCACTTTTAAAAGTGTTTGACCCCTGCGTGGTCAAACAAACTGCTCCATCCCCCATTCTGGTCTTACTGCATATAACTCAAGAACGATAGGTCGCAGATAAGATTTTGAAATTTCAACCCTGTTATGTTGTATATTTGACCTTGTATGAATTTGGACATTTTTAATTTTTTTTAAACATTACTGCACATGTTTTTGATCTAGACTCGTTTATTAGACGTCTATTTCCGAGACCCTCCTTCCAACTAAACAAAATTGGAATCTTCCTAGCTTTAATTCTTTATTATATGTTGTTATGCAACATGTTGTTATATTTAAACTTTCTAAAGAACATTTGAGACAAACATGACAATGATCAAGTGCTTTATGGCTTTTCGTGTGATTTGTGATATTGTACAAAACACGGTTTTTACATAAAAATACCGTACTCGTCTGCGACTAGTACGATTTTTTTCTGGCGCGTGAGATATACTAATGTAATACCATCAAAGCTATTCAATATACATATCCTAGTGAGAACACCACCTAGTGCGTCGGATAGCTATAGTTCAACAAAATAATAAAACAAAGCGAATGAATTTAGTTTTTATTACTTTATGCTCAATGTGTTATCAAATTCGCTACATTCACGCTCGCATGGGGGAATTGCAGCCATTCACAAATTTAAATAATGATTATGCATAATCTCATATTGTCCATGATTTTAAGGGGAAGCTGCACCAGGATTGTTGTGAAATAGGGGTATTTTTGTCTTTTTATGTTTTTTCTTAATTAAAAATCTATAGAATTTGGGCCTTTATTTGCTTTTTATTTGATTCAAATCGGACATTTGGTTCAGAAGTTGCAAGTAATCAAAGGGAACAATGTAATGCGAAAAAGTCATGAATTGAATTATGTCCTATACTAATACACGTAATGTATTTCTTATGTATTGTATTGTTTTCAAGGGGCGATATTTAAGGAATTTCTGGATAAAAATTAATTTCTGAATAATGTAATATGTTTATTGCATATAAAGAGTGCTAATAATTAGTATAAATGTTATTGTTGACAGAACCATGATTTTATAATATTTGATATGCATAATTGCTGCCTAATTAACATATTAAGTGTTTCTAGACTTAAAATGTCATTTTCTGCCAGATGTCGTTTCGCGTCATTTTTTACCTTGCGCGTCACTTTTCTTGGTAATGGTGCATCTGACTGAGCTTATATTTGGCAGGTATGTTGGACATACCTGTATCTAAAAATTTACAGAAGGAAATTTTGAAAAACATCTGGTAACCATGGAAACGACCCGTTTTCGTAAATTTTCCGCCAAAATGCGCAAATTTACCAATTTTAATGCACCGTGGCGTAACCATACAACCTTTTTTTGAAAATTTTCTCTGTAAATTTTTTAATTAGACCTAAATTTGTCAAATAAAACAAATTTCAGAAAAAAATACCAAAGAACGACTGAGAAAAATGGCGCACAACGACATCATGTGAAAATCCAACATGGCTGCCGTTTCCATGGCAACCGTTATAATGACGATCATTTTTTTGGCTGGAATCGCTAAGTTTGATCAGCATACACATTCCCACCAATTTACAAGTGCACAGGTCAAATACTTTAGAAAATCACTTTTTTCAGTGCAGCTTCCCCTTAAAAAGTGCAAATATAGCAACTAAATGCTTTTTTACAGGGCATGTTAGCCGTTAAAGTATATCACAATCGTGTAAGCAACCGTTAAAATATCAGGAAGTTTTCAGCAAGTTATAAAATATAGATTTTACGTAAAGTTTGTAATCTCTATATGGATATAGGCATGATAAGTCCAAATAAACAAAAGGAAATAATTGTCACTTACCGGGGGTTTCCTCTGTAGTTGAAGTGGTCATCTCTACGAACATATGAAAGCAAAGAGAAAGAAAAATACCGACACTAAGTTAATGATTGTATAATAAAGGGGTAAAAATACCCTGCCACCTAAAATTTCAAAACTTTTTTTTTTTTGCATAATTTGACATACATTTCGTTAATTTGATTTAAAAACCGGTGAATAAAGGAATCATTTTGTCTTCTAAAAATCGTTTTGTTTTAGCCAAAACTAATCGCATTTTCTAAAAATGATGCTTTCAGAAAAAGAATATAGATAAATGAAGTCAAGCGGCAGTTTCTTTTATCGTCATATGCAACAACATAACATTACAAATACAATATAATTACAATGGCGCGAGTTGTGTTTGTGCAAACATTGCGAATGCGTGCCATAAATTTATACGCACATCCATGCACAATGTATATTATTATTATACCTCATACATATGTCTTGTCTGCCTAATAAATAATTAGGCAATCAAGACATCTTATTGGTTAATAACCTTAGCGTCCGAGTACAGTATTTTGACTACTTCCTCGTAGCTGTACAATTATACGCGCACGCGGGGAAGTAGTAAAAACATCCGCACCCCTACTCCCTACCACACGGTGTCTCAACCCACGCGCCACTATTCCATCAGACGTAGCATTATGCTACACAGCGGTGATTCTGCAGATGAATTTGTCGTAAAAATGGCGTAGGCATGCAGTTACGAAATTACTACACCACATTTCGCCATAATACATTCTGGAAACGCTTGCTGTTAGAATAAGAAAAATTTTAATGCTAATTTATTGCACATTCTAGGGAAGCGTGGTTACCTTTTTAAAATAACCGAGTGAGAGGGTTTTCAAGAAAATATTTTTCCTGTCAAAACTGAAGCATCCTCTGTATAAAAGAAAATATGAATATTAACTGCACATCATATTTAACGATTCGTGATACCCAATTGTGGCACATTTGATGTCGTTTATGAGGCAGAGAATTTTATTTCAATTTTATATACGCCAAAATATTTTTTAATTGACCAAGAATAAGGATAGAAAAAACGTTGAAAATCCTATGTATAAATAACATTAGACCCGGCAAAAGATTACTGTTTCGTTTTTATGGTAATCTAATCTTTTATTTCCTGAAAAAACATTTGGGGTCTAAAATGGATTTTTTATGTAATTGATAAAAACATCGAACGTGTAGGCCTATACAAGAAAAATGGTAGGTTCCTCTATAGTATTTTACTGACCATGGAAATGTACTGACACCGTGAGAGCACGTGTCAAAATCGATATCATGTATTGTCCATATAGACGCGCATTTATCATGTTTATTGTCATATTAACAACAATTGAGCGCTATTAATACACATTAATGTTTTTAGGCAAATAAAATTCCAAAATGTGGTACGTTTTCTGCTTTTGCTTGTCACGTGGTAGGCCTATATTGAAGTTGCGATTATATCTTCAAATAAGTTTCAAATGGATTCCATCAAGACAAGTGGCCGAGTGGTCTAAGGCGCTAGGCTCATAGAGCATATAAGCGCCGGAGTGCGCCGTGAGTTCGAACCCCGTCTCTGCCAAACTTTAGAAGAAGCAAAATTGAAATTGAAATTTTTTTAAATTTCATATTGGGGAAATGTGACTGGGAGAATTTATGTATGGCGTGGAGTGGTGTGCGAAATTACCGATGGCAAATAACACGCGAATTTGACTTTTTGTGAAACAAAGTGTTATTTATGGAGTGTTAAAAAGACAAGTAGACAAATATAAATCTAAATTGATTCGTGAAATAAAATCAGGATAGCAACTTATTTACCATGTTTTGACATTAGTTTACTTTTACTGTGACAGTGAAAATATTTATGAGGCGTAGTAAAACAAATACAACATGTTCCTTGTTGGGTTTTCGGTGTTGGATGATTTGAGGGACCAGTAGTTTTGACACCCTATGATGTCATTAATTTGATCTCCATTGTCTATTTACAATACTTTTTAAAGCCTTCGACAGTGTTGTGATCTCAAAAAGGCCTCTATAAAGATGTTTACCGTACGTTGTGGTCAATTTTGTGCCGGTACTGTTGTTTCACGAGATGGGCTTTAAGCACATGTTGCCAGATATTGCCTAATTGCCTATATTATAATATGTTTATTTGTCTTGCTTCTTACCTTGACATGTATATTGTATTTCGAGATACTTGTAAGTTCCATAACAAGGATCACCAAATATATTATCACTAGACGGGATGTCACATGTTTGCCTCCCATCACATCTTTGTTGGACCACAGCTAGAGAATCGGCAGCAGCGCAGTTAACTGTGTCGAAGGGTTGATCAGTACATACATCAGATGATTGACGACCGTACAGTGCAGATTGAGTAGATATAGTTTGACCAGAGGCGCATTCAAAATAGAACGTCATACCTTCACAAACTATATCATGTATTACTACACCTAGAGAAAGAAAAGTAACATTCAAGCTTTCATTTATTCATTTATTTATTTTGATTTTTCCAGAGGCTACAAAGCACAGTGTTGATGGACAGCATTGATTGGTTGCTGGTTTGCATTGGCTTGTTATCATCATTCTTGTGTCATTAATTGTGTTAGGTGCTGTAGATTTTGAATAAACCGTCTGAACAAGATGGTTTATTATTACGATGGAAATTATTGGTCGAACGCGTACGATATGTTCATAACACAGTACGTACATGGCGTGCGGGACATCCATACACACATTAAAGGGCCGTACCGTACGTAGTCCGACTGAAGGAGTTACACGCATTGGCGACATCGGCGCTGTAGTAAATTCAATTATCTTTGCTTTATCTTAGTTGTTCAAAATTAAAAGGGGACACATGTGAGAGTAAATTTAATGGAAAAGAAATAATGCTTATCTATATTTTATGGAAATGTTACAATATGGCGTTAATTTGGATATACATTACCTATTTTTATACTAACCTGTAACAGATCAAATGCTAAATGATGCCTATACATTCTATGATAGCAAAATTAAGTACACACATTACATTCGTAATATGATAATTACAACGTGAGCGAGCGAATTCTCGCAAATATTGGGAAATTCCAGATATACACAAAAGGCCATAATTAATTTGTGGTAAAAAATTAAACGAACATGAATTGCTACATCTGAGTGATGAGTATGCTTAGGAGCTATAACATATATTATAAACAGCTTTGATTATGAAGGGGATGATATGGTAACTTATTCATCAGGTTCTTCATCATCTTCCTCCTCAGCTACAGTTTTTGTCCATCTGTTTTGATAATTGCCAACCCTGCTGCATGCACCAAACATGGTGCGAACAAGTTGGGCTGCAGTTGAACACATATGCCGGAAGTATTTATAAAGGAGCTGATTTCACATTATCTGGTAAGGTGTCAGAGACCGGTATTCATCAAATGATATGGGTCCAGATCAGGGGGTTAACGGGGGAAAAGAAAACGCTCATTTCCATTTGATAACTTGTAAAATATGATGTCGTTTCAGCAAATGCCTCAGTTGTTGGTGGGTGGCAAGGTATTCGACTACATGTAGGCCTATAGTGTGGTTGTCAGTCACCTTCCGTTTGCAACTCTTGGAGACCAAGTGCTGTACCGACGTTTCCTTTAGAAACACTTCGATAACAATTATTGCCTTATCAATTCCTCAAAGATATGCCACAGTGTGAACAGTGTCACAACTAGAGAGGGCATGAGCAGCTAGAAATTGTGGTACAATATCCACATGCTTCATTGCGGTTGCGGTAAATATTTATTATTGCACAGTTGGAACTAGTACCTGCTCTTCTATAGAAAGGTACAGGTAAGATTGATGTCAATAGAGAGATTGCGATGTTCCACACGCAGCACGTGGACCGTACGTTTTTACTTACGTTAATACGGTGTTAATTATTGCTAGTCTCGGTTCCAAACTGGATTGTGTTCATTCTTCACGAAGGAGAACAAGGCGCCTGGAACAAAGACTATAATATCTTATCTAGGTCAATAGAGGGCATAGTGATTGAAAAAATAATGTTTACCGCAAGCTACCGAGTCTCAGCCTAATTCTAACAACACGCTTTGATTTTGACTAAAAACCAAAGTTAACATGCTTCTTAAACTCAATTGTATTTTTGTGCTCCCTAAATATTATGGTTGCCCCAAAACATATATTTTGGTAGATTAAGGACAACTACATCCATATATCACGACTTTACTTTCAAAATGAGACTTTTTCGTCCTAAAAATTAGGCGCGTTGCATGAACTTCGACATGTCGTAAAATCAGCAAAGTTCTATGTAACACTGCGCTTTTTTATACGACGTTGGTGTCCAAAATGTGAAATCGCAATTTCTTATACAGAAAGTATCACACACATTTCAATGGACTTTATCTACGTGTGAACATCTCGTCCGTTTTTAACGCATCGCTGTAACTTTATTATAATGATTTGTTACAATCAAAAAGGATCATAATAATAATTAGACTTTCTTTCGTATGTTCATTATCCTTGACTGTCTTTAACATATTGTGAAATGGACAAATTTTCACGGATGTATCTACCTTTATTTCGGACGTGCAAAATCTTCAAAACTGGCTAAATACGCGACCTCACAATCTCTCTATTATAGCAATGATGTTAGCAACAGGAACACATAAGTGTCATTCGTAATTCCTTGGTTGGTAATGAAGACAGCTGGCTGGAACATATACTCAGCTTTGAATGGTTTATCAGTCTGCTGGACCACAATACTCAAATTGACTTATTGTGGGATAGATGAAGATCTTGCAAAACAAGTCAATGTGTTACACAGTGTTTGTTTGCTCTTTGATCTCTCATACGATAAAAAACATTGTGGGGATGCTATATACATTTGGGTGTCGGCACTAGACTATATTTGCGAGAAAGAATTGTTTTAACAACAAAGTTTAAACCTCGCCACCAACCACTGAGACATTAGCTGTAAATATAACAAGCTTTTTGTGTTACACCACGATCCACCTGATTTGGATCCATGTCAGTTGACAAGTGACATTACCAGATAATGTGCAACCAACACCTTCAGAAATACTCAGGATTACATTTTTTGTTATCTGACAGCCACAATGTTTTTTTTCCGGAAGATGTAGATACAGTGTCGTAACTAGCGGGGGGGGTAGGGGTAGGGGTGGGTGGCAACATGCCCCGGGCGCCACCCTTAGGGAGCGCCAAATTGACCGATTCAGCGTCGATTCTGCGGCCCTCCAAGCGATGAAAGTCAAAATTTTCAGCACAAAATCAATTGAAAGAACATTTTAAGACCGATATTCAACTTTTAGTAACCAAAATCAATTAGTGATAGGCCTTATGTGTCCCAAATTTCCGCGCGCAATTGTTTCAAGAATTGGAGGGGGGCATTATGTATCCTTGGCCCTGGGCGCCACAGCCCCTAGCTACGCCACTACCAGCGTCTAAAATATTCTTGGGTAGGGTTGGGGGGGGGGTAGATTTTCAACTGCTTAACTTGCATGCACCGTGTTTTGTGAATGCAGGGTCGGCAACTGTCAATACAGATAGACAAAAACTGTAGCTGAGCAAAATGATCAGGAGCAAGATGATTACGAACCTAAAGAAAAATACCACATCATCCCCGTCAAGATGATCAAGGCGGTTAAATATATTTTGTTATAGCTCTAAAATAACACTCGGATGTAGCAATTCATGTAAGATGGCGGCCTTCATGGATTCCAATGTGAATAAAGACCTCAACTATAACAAATTAGCTCCAAAATATGAATTTTGGACCCCTAAAACCTATTTAGAGACATTAACATGGGCATCATACCTGCTTAGATAGTTGATATACATGTATAGCTATTTATATGTGGTGGTGGCAGCAATATTGGATTTCAATGTGAAGAAGAATTCAATTGTTATGTATAAGGACAAATATGAATTCGTTGGCCCCTAAAACTTATGTAAAAAATAATAACTTAATTTCAATAGCTGCTTCGATAATTCAAACATAGTTATTTATATATGGTGGCGGCCATTTTGGCTGCCATAATGGATTTCAATGTGAAAGAAGATTTCAGTGGTTTATATAAGGACAGAAATGAATTTGTTGAAACCTAAAACCTATTCAACAAAATCACCACCATACCTGCTGTAATATGGCTATTTAAATATCTCAAAATGCTTAATGCTGCTGAGGTGATACCTGTCAGTTTCTTGACGATATAAAAACAACAAAAACATTGTGCGGACGCTAGTTTTGGTTAAGACGATATTTTGGGTTTCGGCACCAGACTATAGTCGAGAATCCGAGAGGATCTCTTTAAGAACAGCCTTAATCGCAATTATGCATTCAAGCAGCTGGTAAATTTAATTGTAGGTTAATATATGCGTATCACTTGTTGGGAGGATAATTGTACAAAAAATGCACGGGTACTGATATGTTAATGCGTCTACTGCACAAGCCCCGAAGGGGGAATGCATTTCAGTAAAAGTGCAATATTTTGTACAATTATTTCTCGAGCAACAATTGATACCCATTAATTGACCTACACGAGAATAAAATCCCGTCATATTTGCTATTTTACAACAACATTGTCACTAAAAATATTGGAACATGCAAACATATATGCATCCACCCGCAAGAAAATTTAACGCGTCCAAAAACACTGCGCGTCGAACACTCATGAGTGCCTTGCCTTGCCTTGCCTTGCTGGCTACGTCAGCCCATGTCGGCTGTAGCCCTCCTCATGAAGCTTCCATTGTTCTCTGTCTTGCGCTATCCTAGCCCAGGTTGTGCCAATGTAAGATGTGATGTCGTCCCGCCATCTGCGTTTTTGTCTTCCCCTTCGTCTTCTGCCTGTTCTAGGTTGCCACTCTGTTAGTCGTTTTGTCCACCTGTTATCATTTGATCTTGCTAGAAGTCCTGCCCATCTCCATTTTGCCTCTTTTATTTTCTCCAGAATGTCCTTGACTTTGGTTTTATTTCTTATATGCGAGTTCCAAATTTTGTCCCGTATTGTGATATTCAGCATTCTTCTTTCCATTGCCCGCTGTGCTGTTATCAGTTTTTGTTCTAGGTATTTAGTTGTTGTCCACGTTTCGCAGCCGTATGTCATTGTAGGCAGCACACATTGATTGAAGACCCTCTTCCTTAATATCATTGATAGTTTTCTATCACACAGAATGTCTTTATATCTGCCAAAGCAGCTCCAGCCAGCCTTAATTCTGATTAGTACTTTCTCTCTCGTGTTGTCTTCCAGCTTCACAGTCTGGCCAAGATATTTGTATCTTTCTACTTTTTCTATCTCATCAGTTTCAACTACAATGGGCTCATTTGTTTCGAAATTTGTCATGAATTTTGTTTTTCCTTTGTGTATTTTTAAACCGATCTTCTTGCTTTCATTGTTCAAACCATTCATGAGTGCAAGCCCGTGCAATTATACAATATTTATGCACACCTCGTAGTTTACATTTGATCTGATTGGTTCTCACTATATACCAGTGTATGAAGACGTATTAAAACATTTTCATAAAAATGGATTTGTACTTCAGTTAGTTTTTACTATCATATTGTAATTTGTAATTTTGAGCCGAACAACTGAGCACACAAAAGCAAAGAAAATCACAATTCAATTCCAGCGCCTATGTCACCAATGAGTGTCACTCCGTCGGTCGTGGCTGAAGTCGGTCCTGTTTATGCCATCCCGTATGCAATGTACGTATATAGTGTCACAAATCACTAACTTAACATTTCGAATAAATGCGTGTTCCCTTTAAATGTTATGCAACCCAGTACTAAGCGAGATATATCAGGTTCATCTGCAAATTCTTTTTTACCGTACTAATGCCCGGTGTGCTATTTTTTTTTCCTAAAAGTTTAAACTGACTTTCAGCACATTGAACTTCCTCTGTTACACCCATCTTCATCAGAAGAAGTCCAATGATGTTGTTTTCCTTTTGTCGACCATTGGCAGCTTTTGTGGCATTGTACATGGTTGGCAATTCTAGTCCTTAAACTCGATTTAGATCTAATGTGTTTGGATTGGCTCTCTCACTAAACGGTCATTCGGCCATTGTCAATGGTCAACAAAAGGGCAAGTCCATCCCAACATAGGACGTCTTTTGATGAAAATGTGTGTCACGTCTCAGATGGAAACTCTCAAGGTTAGTTGAGTTTGTTCGGCTGTAAGTTAGGTTAAACTTTCAGAAATCGTCTATCAACAGCACGTATGAACTTACATTCAAGTATATATATTTTTGATTATATTATTGTATTAATCACTCCTATTCGTGCAGTTCACAAATCTTTCGCACACATCAGGTAATATTTGTTCGTGTTTTCTTCAATTCTCTTTTATAGAGTAGTAATGGTTTTCAAACATACCTCCTTGCTGACTCGGCGAACATTTAGGAATTTGACCCTGCCAAGAACTAGTACTTCCACAAATTACAACTTGGTCGCCAATTAAATTAAACCCCTGACTGCAAATTATTAGCACCATGTCTCCTTCGTCGTACCAATCTTTCATAGGGAATAGTGTACTATCATCAATAGGTTTGGTAAATGGAAGACAACCTATTTTGTCCAATGAAAATATAGTCATTGCAATTGGAAAACAACGACCACGATACTACTACTACTGCTACTACTAACAATACTACTACTACTACTACTACTACTACTACTACTACTACTACTACTACTACTACTACTACTACTACTACTACTACTACTACTACTACTACTACTACTACTACTAATAATAATAATAATAATAATAACAATAATAGTCCAAACCATAACCTTAAACCATAATCCTAACACTAAATCCTAACCATAACCCTAAACCCTAACCCTAACCCTAACCTAAACCCTAACCCTAAACCCTAACCTTAAACCCTAACCCTAAACCAAAACCCTAACCCTACTTTTTTATACTTTTACCCATACTTTCCATCATTCTTCAAGCCCTGCCCTCTATCGGGGGCTTATTTATAGTTTAAGCGTGTTGAATATTCATATTTCGCGGTTAGTGCTTCTTTGTAGCCCTGCGGGGCAAAATAGTTGGATATCAGCATTCCTCGGTTAGTGGTTGTTTTTTAACGCCCCGTAGCCACCCGTAGTCAGCCCCATACCCCATATTTTTAACTAATAAAAATAACAGTTTCCATATTCTATGGTTTCAAATATTATTGTTTTATAGTTATTTTTCGGAAACCGCTCAACTTACAAACAACAGAGGGCGCTGCTGAATATTTAAAATGCAGCATGTGCGCTAAGTGTACATATTTTTTTTTTATATAGGAACCATGTTTACGTAACTACGCATTTTAACACCAAAATTACACATTTTAGGCTGTGAATATGTTGCAATAATAATAATAATAATAATAATAATAATAATAATAATAATAATAATAATAATAATAATAATAACAGATAATTTAATCAAGTTTGATTGTCACCCTACTGCGTAAGTTTATAAATAAACCCAAAACCCAGCGCCAGGGATTGTTCAAAGATTAATTTTTCTTTTCTTTTCTTTTCTTTTCTTTTCTTTTCTTTTCTTTTCTTTTCTTTTTTTTTTCTTTTCTTTTCTTTTTTTCTTCTCTTCTTCTTCTCTTCTCTTCTCTTCTCTTCTCTTCTCTTCTCTTCTCTTCTCTCTTCTTCTCTTCTCTCCTCCTCTTCTCTTCTCTTCTCTCCTCTCTTTTCCTTTTTTCTTCTCTTCTCTTCTCTTCTCTTCTCTTCTTCTCTTTCTTCTCTTCTCTTCTCTTTCTTCTCTTCTCTTCTCTTCTCTTCTCTTCTCTTCTTTCTTTCTTCTTCTCTTTTTCTTTTCTTTTCTTTTCTTTTCTTTTCTTTTCTTTTCTTTTCTTTTCTTTTTTTCTTTTCTTTTCTTTGCTTTTGCTTTTGCTTTTACTTTCATTTCTACCAAATTCGATCGTTTGTATTGTCTCATTAAATGAAGGAGTGAGCCTTGTACAACAATAGCCATCGGTTGACTAGAGTTCTGAGTACAGAAACAGCAAGTAAATCCATGTTTTACAGGGCATGTCAGAACATTAAAGTATATTACTTTATTGTTGTGTATTATTGTGTAAGCTAACGTTAAAATAGTAGTAAGTTTTCAGTAAGTTTTAAAATATTGGTTTAACGTAAAGTTTGTAATATCTATAAGGATGATACGTATGTTCAAATAAAGAAAAGGAAATAAATGTCACTAACCACGGGTTTCCTCCGTGGTTGAAGTGGTCATCTCTACGAACATAATGAAAACAAAGAGAAAAAGAAATAACGAAACCAAGTAAATGATTTTCGTATATATACACTCTTCAAAAGAATTAAAGGATCAAATGAATATATCAACATTTTTGTGTGCCACGTTAGGCTAAGCCTCCCGTAAGTAACGTTTCTCGTGAAGAAAGAACGGCCCTTAAAGACCTCAAGGCTGATAAAACGATCACTATTTTTCCTGCAGATAAAGGCAGAGCCACGGTCGTGTTGAACAAACAGGATTATACAGACAAAGCTCAGAAATTGCTTGATGATCAAAACACTTATGAAAGACGTACCAAAGATCCAACAGGTCTAAACTTCTTACCATCCTTCAAAACCTTGTTATAGACAATGCTCTAACCACCCTTGAGAAAAAGAAATTGCATCCCACATCTGGTGATACTCTCAAGTTCTACGGGCTCCCTCAAATACATCTTCGGCCGATTGTATCATGCATGGGGTCTATATCCTATAATGTCGCAAGATTTATCGCTGACATTATCGGCCCTCTAGCGGGGAGAACACCGTACCACCTCAAGAATGCTCAGGACTTAGTTGAAAAGTTGAGCACGGTCAAGATTGATGATGATGAAGTTCTTATTTCATATGATGTTTCCACTTTATTCACAAGCACACCGGTTGGCCAATCAAAAGACACAATTCGCGAAATACTGGAAAACGATGATACTCTCTATGAGCGTTCCAACATGAACCCGGACAAGGTCATTGAACTCTTGACTTTCTGTCTGAAAACAACATATTTTCAGTTTGATGAGTGTCTTTATCTCCAACGTGAGGAGGCCCCAGTCTCTCCCATCGTTGCAAACCTATTCATGGAGAATTTTGAACTTCGTGCTATTAGGACAGCGCCCCATACACCCAAAGTCTGGTATCGTTATGTGGATGACAGTTTTTGTATCATGAAGAGCGCGCATGTAGATGAGTTCACACAACATATCGACAGCATCAATGACGCCATCAAATTCACCACGGAGTCGGAAGTCAACAACTGTTTTCCAATGTTGGACACTCTGATCATGAGTCCTTGACGTGTGGTGTATACCGAAAGCATACCCACACGGACAAATATCTAACTTTGGTTCGCATCACCCCTTGCAACACAAGCTGGGTCTCATCAGGACCCTGACCCATTGCGCCAACACTATCATTACCCGCGAAGAAGGCAGACAGCAGGAGTTGAATCATATCAAGCAGAGTCTTCACCAGTGCGGTTACGAGCCATGGGTTTTCTCAGTCAGTGATAACAAGGAAAAGGACAAACAGAAAGCTAAGTATCAAAACAGACCCCGGCCAAAGTAGGGTGGTTATCCCGTACATAAAGGGGACTTCTGTGACTGTTGCTCGCCTATTTCAAGCTAAGGGCATTCGCGCACACGACAAACCGGTGAACTCGGTCCGTCAGAATCTCGTAGCCCCTAAAGTCGCCACAGAACAACGTTCTGGAACTGTTTACCACATTTCGTGTGAAAACTGTCCTGCTGCCTACGTTGGAGAATCCGAACGCACGCTAAACACCAGGTTGAATGAACATAAGCACAAGAGCAACACCTCTTCCCCAGTTTCTCAACACGCCCAAGCCACGAAACAAACTATCGCGTGGAAGGACGTGAAAGTGCTGGATCAGGACTCCAACTGGTTTAACCGAGGTGTAAGGGAGGCCATTAACATCAGACACCACCCCAACACACTCAACAAGGACAAAGGCCGCCGCCAGCTACCACCAGTCTACGAACCTGTTCTGTCACATGACATCGCCAGCTCGTCATGTGACAACCAAGATCAATCACCAGTTTCCATCAGTTTGAAAGAGACACAGAGACGTCGTGTCGAAACATCACGTAAGTGAACAAAATAGTTGTGTGTATCTGTTTAAAAGTCTACCAATGAGGTTATTGTATATGATGTAATTTTAACAACATAAGTCTCACCTGTGGTTAGATGAGACTATCAAAATTGGGGCTATATTTTCAGTTACATACCCTTTGTGGGATACAGTTCAGATGTTGTGGTTTTTCCTAGAAAAAAAACGGATAAAGAGAAAGTATTAATGTCATGCTAAAGACAGCCTCACTACACCCGAGACAGTAATATATTGGGCTATTACAGTTGAAATCCATACACCCCATATGGAACAAATGACCCTTATCTTCCACACAGGGAGTATGAATTTCAAATGGGGTCTCACGAATTACGTTTTTGTCAAAGGGGAAAAGATGACCTTAGATTGGGAGGGCAGTGGCTTCTCTCGATGCCTGCCCTGGTGCGCCTCTAGTCCCCTTCCTAGTATACCCAGGTGTCCTGCAGCACTAAATATATCGTCTAGCGAAAGGGGTGTTTTTGTCGATATGCATATATTTTGTATTTAGCTAAACAAAAGACATACTGTGAGCGATCAGAATTCTTTGACCTGTGTTTAACATCGGAACCATTTTTTCTCCAGAGAAAAGATCATAATATGGCCAAATTGGATTTTCCCTAGAGAAAAGTCCATTTGTTCTAAATTATTTGTGCACCACACTTTTGTGTACATGTACATGGATGCATATTCAAAATGGAATTCGTATTTCAATACATTTTGATTGTTAAAAGAAATTATATCATTCGATTGATAAGTTAGTTGTAGTTGATTTAACTGGAAAAGGAGATTGTCATCCATCGCGTATATTCATGTCGAATTTATGAATAAAAGTTAAGCAGTTGTATTTGTCAGATTTTTAAAACAATTTCGAAGTCATGGTGTGGAAAATTTTCGGGACAGACAAGTTTCAAAATTAAATGATGTCTTTTGTTGTAGCAATAATAGAGATTTGACTACCTTAGGTGTGATATTTTACAACTTTGGGGTAAGAGCGTGAGAAAGTGCCCCAAAGCGTGAGACTCAGGCTGAATGAGTTAGGGTAAGAGTTGGCAGCCATGTTGACGCCACTATAAAACGTAGTGTAAATCTGAATATTAGACATACTGGTGCTGCATATGATACGGCTGCGACGTGAATCTCCATTGACCGTAGAAAGAAACAGTATTTTACCGGAATCTATTGTGCAGCTACCATTATTTTTAGTAAACAGGACGGACCAAAATGTCGCATCTGGCATATTTTAATTTGACATATTTTTGAGATATCTCTCACATCTCATCAACTATTTAGAATGGATTACATATATCGTCGGGTGTATTACATAGTGACGTATGTTGATTTTTGTCATTTTTATGAAAATTGGCCAATGTATTTTAAATAGTGAGTAGTATAATATTACCAATATTTGAAGTTCAAGTTTGCATAATTAATTAGTTAATTAATTATGCAAATGACGGATGTTGATATATTACATTACCCGACGTTTTACATAGTGGCGTATCTAAACATCCGTCACTATGTAAAACGCCGTTTACTCGGAAAAACAACTAAATTGTATGGCGTATCTGTCACACCCGTCACTATGCAAAAACATTATTTTTCAATTTGAACGTACGTAATTCAATATTGTTCATTGAAACCTACATGATTTCTTGACGGATGTTGATAACTGGGTATAAACCAAAAACTTTTACGTAGAGCAGATATTCAATGGATCATTATTTTAGTAAAATATCACTTTTAATAAATTTTTAATGGTTCGAGTTGATTCGACAATTATTTAGAGACATTATTTCAAAGCTTTACAATATAAAAGGGATGATTAAGTAATAAAAAATGAAAATATGATCCTTTTTAATGAGTAGGTTATTGAAAGATGATCAAAATATGTTCAGAGGCGTTTAGAGGCGGCTCCAAATTTACAGATAATACAGTGTAAATTGGTAAAAACTGAATACAATCATTGGCGTTTTGTAAAAAGAAGTTGCAGCTTGTGTGATTAGCTATATCATGAGAGTGAGCACTAGTAAGATCAGGAGTAAATACTCAAATACAATATGCCATGTATGTCGTGGGCACTCGTGACGAGTCGGTTTTATCATGAAAAAAGCGTTTAATAATAAGCGTAAAGAACCGACGGATGCTTCGAAGTCCTTCCTTGATCCGACTTTTATGCGCAAGACATAGTGACGGATGTGTGACGGATGTCCATAGATCAACACGAGAGACCAGATTAGCGTGCGCGAAATTGGCGCAAGACATAGTGACGGATGTGTGACGGATGTTAGGGTGCAACGTTTTCACGTTTTTACATACTGACGTATAACTTTGTAATCATTTTACTGATTTAATAGCGAATAATTCTTCATGTGATAGATGTCTCAAGATACTTTAGATACTAGTTTTTTTAAATACAGCAACTTTTGGAGGATTTTACTTGACAGTGTTCTGCTATGGTTGATCACAAATCGGCGTACTCTTTGATCGCGTCTAACTCAAAAACTTTTTTTCTGGCGAAGTTTAACATCCGTCACTATGTAATACACCCGACGATATGGGCAATTCCAAGCGTTGCGGAATGATGCAAACTGCCTTCGTACGATTTTCTTTTTAATGCAGCAGCCAAATATGTATTAACAGCATAAGGTGAATAGCATAATGTTAAACTATTTTTGGTAAGTGAATGATTAAGGTAGGAGAAACTTTTCCAAACCACCGTAATTTCCTAATTATACACATACAAAGTTCGCGTTGTGGAATAATGCGCACGGGAGCAGTATTTTTTTAACTAAAACATTTTTGGCAAACTCTGTGAGTTTAGTAATCTGAGATATTAAATTTGCCAATTAATGTAATTAATTTTGCAACACCTCTTCCCCAGTTTCTCAACACGCCCAAGCCAAGAAACAAACTATCGCGTGGAAGGACGTGAAAGTGCCACCCCAACACAATCAACAAGGACAAAGGCCGCCACCAGCTACCACCAGTCTACGAACCTGTTCTGTCACATGACGATCAATAACCAGTTTCCATCAGTTTGAAAGAGACACAGAGACGTCGTGTCGAAACATCACGTAAGTAAACAAAATAGTTGTGTGTATCTGTTGAAAATTCTACCAATGAGGTTATTGTACATGATGTAATTTTAATAACATAAGTCTCACCTGTGGTTAGATGAGACTATCAAAATTGGGACTATATTTTCAGTTACATACCCTTTGTGGGATACAGTTCAGATGTTGTGGTTTTTCCTAGAAAAAAAACGGATAAAGAGAAAGTATTAATGTCATGTTAAAGACAGCCTCACTAAACCCGAGACAGTAATATATTGGGCTATTCCAGTAGATATCCATACACCCCATATGGAACAAGTGACCCTTATCTTTCACACAGGGAGTATGAATTTCAAATAGGGTCTCACGAATTACATTTTTTACAAAGGGGAAAAGAGGAGCTTAATTGGAAGGGCAGTGGCTTCTCTCGCTGCCTACCCCATTGCGCCTCTAGTCCCCTTCCCTAGTACACCCAGAAGTCCTGCAGCACTAAATATATCGTCTAGCGCAAGGGGTATTTTTGTCGATATGCATATATTTTGTATTTAGCTAAACAAAAGACATACTGTGAGCGATCATAATTCTTTGACCTGTGTTTAACATCGGAACCATTTTTCTCCAGAGAAAAGATCATAATATGACCAAATTGGATTTTTCCTAGAGAAAAGACCATTTTTTCCAAATTACTTGTGTACCACACTTTTGTGTACATGTACATGGATGCATATGGAATTCGTATTTTGATACATTTTGATTGTTAAAAAAAATTATACCCTACGATTGACCGTATAAAGAGACAGCATTTTACCCGAATCTATTGTGCAGCTACCATTATTTTTGTAAACAGGACGGACTAAAAGGTCGCATTTGGCATATTTTAATTTGACATATTTTTGAGATATCTCTCACACATCTCATCAACTATTTAGAATGGATTACATATATTATATTACTAGTTCTAAACTTGTATTTATATGTATCTTAATTATTGTGACGACACTATTCAAATTATGCCTATCGGTTACGTACCTTTTGTTTGATAAGTTGATTCAGTTCCAGTGATTGCACCTGGGGAAAATGTCAGCAGGAGAAAGGAAAATGTACATTATAGTTATCCTAAAACCGTATAGGGGAGACCGGGGCAAGTTCGCCCTCAGGACAGGTCCGCCCACCCATTGTTTCTGAACTCGTGACTGCTAGAAAAGTACAATGATGACGTAATTAGATGGCACACGTCATACCCAAGAAAACAAGACAGTCCGACACATCTCGCCACAGAAATTATTGTCAAAAAACATTTCCATGTCAAGGACATTTTCGTTCTTATATTTATTGGAATGTGGACATTTTACCCAACATATAATACAATTTAAAGATCGACACTCTGTGTTTAGAAGGCATAATACGAAGCAAGAAAAAAAGTGCCTTCGTGGCAAGTCCGCCCTGTATCGGCGTATTATGCAAAATATTGATAATAATACTTTAAACAGTGTAAAACTACATGTAAGCATACTTTTTTTTAAAGTTAAGTGTTATCAGTATTACTCATACCACTATTTATGCCCTAAAACCATAATTGCCGAAGTTGTAAATAAAGGTTTTTGCTCATTTTGGACACTTAGATTAGCTTAGCTTAGATTATACCACTCTAATACATTTAGTATGGAAGAGAACGAATGCGCAATATACCCTTTACTAAACGTTTGCATTAAATGTATTATTGTTATGCAATATTATAACCTTTCTTTTTTTATCAGGGTGAACTTACCCCACCATAGGGGCGGACTTGCCCCAACATCGTGATTTTTTTATTTTCCATAGTGCACTTATGCTGCACAGCAAACATGATTCGACCGTTGCAGTACTTAAATCTTGTTAACAGGAAATTCAATCGATAAAGTCTAGTCTATCCTCCACATTGAATGGTGCCCTGCACTTATGCCCAAATATGGCACTTGTCAATCAATTATCACCCACTTGAAATCCCCTGGCTCACTGTACTGACCAAGTTATGGACAGATATGGGACCTGTTTTTGCTGTTATCTGTCATTTACATATCAAGGAAGTACGAATATTTTGCAGATGCTCCACCTACTCAGTTTTTAGCCTACATGCGATGTATACATTATTCTTGATTGACGTCAAGTACAAAAAATATCCGTCAAGTGGTTTAGCTTTAATGCCCTTCGGAAGAGAGCGGTCTACAAGTGAGCGATAGTCACTAAAAGTTGCATTCGATTTACACAGGGAATTTTGCAGGCATGCCGTGCCCATCCTTACTAAAACACCAAAGTGAGAATATTTTCAAATATCTAAATTAGCTAAAAATTTAAGACATGTTACAAAACTATATTTTCTAGAATTTCAGAGAGTACAAACAATATTGGCCGGTTATTTTTTACACAGTGACGTTAACTAGGCAATGGCCTATACCTCTAACATACATTGTTTGTAGAGGCCATGCGTCAATGGTAAGAGAACTGTGTATTGTGTATAGGAAAATGAACAGTAACTGCAGTATGCCCTTCTTCTGCCGTTACTAAAAGCTCAATGTTCTTATAAATGTGGTAGTATTTAGCTACAGCATACCGCTTTAAAGTGTAAAAGTTATAGCCTTCTAACATTAGTATTGTCCTCTCTAGGCGAGATTGAAAAAAATAGCGCGGACTTGTTTCGGTCTCAAAACGATGCACTTGTCGGCTGCTACATGTGTCCCATTTCACATAATATCTAGGAATAAATACCAGACTCATCTCCGAAGTCGAGGTCACTTCAAATCATCCCAAGTCACGGTTTAGCAATACAGAGAACATTCCTTATACAGTTTGACTAGGGGATGATTTGAATCCTAAACCGTGTGACTTTGGATTATTTAAAGTGACCTCCACTTGAGATGAGTCTGGTATTTATTCCTGGCTATTATGTGAAATGAGACACATGTAGCAGCCAACAAGTGCATCGTTTTGATATGGATGTACACATATATCATTTTATACTGACAGCTTCCGTATGTACTTTTAAGTACATTTTTTATTTAAAAATACAGCTCCCTGGATTATTTTTATTTGGACAAAATAATGATATAGTTTGACGCTTTGAAATACAGTTATGTTAATCATAATAAAGTTACAAAGTTAAAAAATAATATCGAAATATTGTAACATCAAACGTTTCCCCTCATAAGTTGTATCATAACAACATATTGAGGAAATTGATATGACAGATTTTTAAACTTTGATATGGAAAGATACCCCAGCCCTGTTGTCTCACCAGAGAAGATGAGCAGAAGTCTTTCTATCTGATGATAAAAAAACCCTCTAGGTATGATTACGAAAATGTTTTAAATAACTATTATCTACACAAGTTTTATAACAATGTTTTATATAAAATGTTAACATAAAACGTCTTCTGTTATGATGTGAAGGGTTAATAAAAAAACAGGGAAAATCTGTTCCAACTGACCAGCAGAGAACAAAGGATAAGCAATAGATAAGATTAAAATCAGGGAAAATATGACACAACCTCCAATGGGGAATAACAAACGTATAAACGTATAAACGTATAAAGTTTAACTCCTTTAACTTTGTTTATACGTTTTGTGTTATTCCCCCATTGGAACTCGATGTTGTGTCATATTTTCCCTGTTTTTAATTGTAAAGACTTACCCATTCTTTCATTTCTCTTGACAATTTTTCATTTGCCCGCCCTATTCCTTTTAAAGGAATTTTTATTATTTCTATGCCTATCGGTTACGTACCTTTTGTTTGATACGTTTCAGTTCCAGTGATTGCACCTGGGAAAATGCAAGCAGGAGAAAGGTAAAATTTACATTATATTTTCCCTAAAAACGTATGTATACACACTTAAAAAAACATAAAATTCCCAGCTTACAATATTAAATTAGCGTGAAGTAATTGCAAGATTTAGGACCTATATACAGGGTGTCCCAGAAAAAATTACCGGGCGAATGAATTTGGACGTAAGTCGAGAAATAAACATCAAAATCCACAAATCTAAACATTTGCGTGTAGCCCATCTTATTCTGCATCTTATACGCCAATTTTACTGGAATCGAGTGACTGATCGCGAAGAAATGAGCGATTACATAACGCATGCGTCAATTCACTCCATTCCAAGTTTGAAAGAAAGATCGTTCAACACAATGCACACGATACTAGTGGTTAACTGTCAATGGGCTTCATATTTTGTTCTGTGAAATCCTTTTCGTTCTTTTCTTCAAACAATCTTTTTCTTGCAAAACATTTAATTAGGTTTTGTTCAAATTTGAAAACCTGCACGATATTGAAAATGAAACCTTGCATGTAAGATGATGCTCGGTACTGTCTTGTAAATATGTTTTTTCGTTAATGTTGATACAAATATGCATAAAGAATTCCAGCTGGCTTTAAAAATTTCTCACACACATTAATGTTTTTGGAATATTTCCAAGAAATTGTAATGCAAAGTTTAAATCTTTTAAAACTTTAATGTTGCATGGTATCAAAAATCACACATAAAGCTGTAAGCACTTGATCATTGTTATTCTTGACTCAAATGTTCTTTGGAAAGTTAAAATATAACATACTTGCGCAACAAAGAATTGAGGTTGGGAAGCTTCCAATTGCAGAAAATTTTTCGGACAAACTGTTGTTCATCTTCAGTGAAAGCATGAATTACATAACACCGTCCGATTATAAAATAGATAATGTGGACTAAATTTAATGAGATACACAAAGCGGTGAGCGAGTATGAACAAATCGCCTAATGATCGAACTTGGAATGAACTGAATTGATGCACGCATTATGTAATCGTTCATTTCTTCACAACCAGTCAACCGAGTCAAATAACATGTTCGTATGTGATGCACAACAAAATAAGCTTTGCGCTACATTTTAAATTTTTTATTTCTAATGTGTATTTCTCGACTTACGTTCAATTTTATTCGCTCGGTAATTTTTTCTGGGACACCCTGTACACCTTTGTTTCCTATGGACATTTTATTGTGAAATCTCATTGTACAAGGAATACATAAAAAAAAATTCCGCATAGCCCCCGAATGAAAAGTATTTAATTATCTGTGTAATCACTCAAAAAGCATTTTTGTGAATTTTACATCCGAACTAGAGGCTATTAAATTTTTACAAGCCTTTTTATTTTACATGTAAAGCCTATGGGGATGACGATTAAAAATGGACGGCAATATTGAAAAACCCTCATTTTGGGCCATTTTAGATAGATACGGCACGATTTAGGTGTAAAAAAAATCGGATCTTTTTTTTTCTACAGCCTCACATTTCTATAGAACTAAAAGACTGTTGCCTCACAAAACAATCAATAAAAAAGCAGAAAATATAATAAATACATCAATGAAATTATGCAGCATTGGAAATGTTTGCGACATTGTAACCAGTATTATAAATCATAACAAAGACTGGAGGGAAATATAGTCCAGTTTCGATATAAAAAATATAACACAAAAGAAATCCAATCACAAAATAATACAAAACATAACATAGTGGTTTTTTTTTACCTCTCCTGCAAACGATCGCCTCACAAAACAATATAAAACAAAAGAAATCCAATCACAAAATAATACAAAACATAACATAGTGGTTTTTAATCTCTCCTGCAAATGATCGCCTCACAAAACAATATAAAACAAAAGAAATCCAATCACAAAATAATACAAAACATAACATAGTGGTTTTTTTATCTCTCCTGCAAATGATCGCCTCACAAAACAATATAAAACAAAAGAAATCCAATCACAAAATAATACAAAACATAACATAGCGGGTTTTTTTATCTCTCTTGCAAATGATCGCATCACAAAACAATATAACACAAAAGAAATCCAATCACAAAATAATACAAAACATAACATAGTGGTTTTTTACCTCTCCTGCAAATGATTGCCTCACAAAACAATATAAAACAAAAGAAATCCAATCACAAAATAATACAAAACATAACATGGTGGTTTTTTTATCTCTCCTGCAAATGATCGCCTCACAAAACAATATAAAACAAAAGAAATCCAATCACAAAATAATAAAAACATAACATAGTGTTTTTTATCTCTCCTGCAAATGATCGCCTCACAAAACAATATAAAACAAAAGAAATCCAATCACAAAATAATACAAAACATAACATAGTGGGTTTTTTTACCTCTCCTGCAAACGAACGCCTCACAAAACAATATAAAACAAAAGAAATCCAATCACAAAATAATACAAAACATAACATAGTGGGTTTTTTTTATCTCTCCTGCAAATGATCGCCTCACAAAACAATATAAAACAAAAGAAATTAAATCACAAAATAATACAAAACATAACATGGTGGTTTTTTTACCTCTCCTGCAAATGATCGCCTCACAAAACAATATAAAACAAAAGAAATCCAATCACAAAATAATAAAAAACATAACATAGTGTTTTTTTATCTCTCCTGCAAACGATCGCCTCACAAAGCAATATAAAACAAAAGAAATCCAATCACAAAATAATACAAAACATAACATAGTGGTTTTTTTTTACCTCTTCTGCAAATGATCGCCTCACAAAACAATATAAAACAAAAGAAATCCAATCACAAAATAATACAAAACATAACATAATGGTTTTATACCTCTCCTGCAAATGATTGCCTCACAAAACAATATAAAACAAAAGAAATCCAATCACAAAATAATACAAAACATAACATGGTGGTTTTTTTTATCTCTCCTGCAAATGATCGCCTCACAAAACAATATAAAACAAAAGAAATCCAATCACAAAATAATAAAAACATAACATAGTGTTTTTTATCTCTCCTGCAAATGATCGCCTCACAAAACAATATAAAACAAAAGAAATCCAATCACAAAATAATACAAAACATAACATAGTGGTTTTTTTATCTCTCCTGCAAATGATCGCCTCACAAAACAATATAAAACAAAAGAAATCCAATCACAAAATAATACAAAACATAACATGGTGGTTTTTTACCTCTCCTGTAAATGATCGCCTCACAAAACAATATAAAACAAAAGAAATCCAATCACAAAATAATAAAAACATAACATAGTGTTTTTATCTCTCCTGCAAACGATCGCCTCACAAAGCAATATAAAACAATTGAAATCCAATGACGATAATAATACAAAACATAACATAGTGGGTTTTTTTACCTCTTCTGCAAATGATCGCCTCACAAAACAATATAAAACAAAAGAAATCCAATCACAAAATAAAACAAAAACATAACATAGTGTTTTTTACCTCTCCTGCAAATGATTGCCTCACAAAACAATATAAAACAAAATAAATCCAATCACAAAATAATACAAAACATTACATGGTGTTTTTTTTTATATCTCCTGCAAATGATCGCCTCACAAAACAATATAAAACAAAAGAAATCCAATCACAAAATAATACAAAACATAACATAGTGGTTTTTTTTACCTCTCCTGCAAATGATCGCCTCACAAAACAATATAAAACAAAAGAAATCCCTTCACAAAATAAAACAAAACATACCGTATTAGTTTTTTTTACCTCTCCTACAAATGATCGCCTCACAAAACAATATAAAACAAAAGAAATCCAATCACAAAATAATAAAAAACATAACATAGTGGTTTTTTTATCTCTCCTGCAAACGATCGCCTCACAAAACAATATAAAACAAAAAAAATCCAATCACAAAATAATACAAAACATAACATAGTGGTTTTTTTACCTCTCCTGCAAATGATCGCCTCACAAAACAATATAAAACAAAAGAAATCCAATCACAAAATAATACAAAACATAACATAGTGGTTTTTTTTATCTCTCCTGCAAATGATCGCCTCACAAAACAATATAAAACAAAAGAAATCCAATCACAAAATAATACAAAACATAACATAGTGGTTTTTACCTGTCCTGCAAATGATTGCCTCACAAAACAATATAAAACAAAAGAAATCCAATCACAAAATAATACAAAACATAACATGGTGGGTTTTTTATCTCTCCTGCAAATGATCGCCTCACAAAACAATATAAAACAAAAGAAATCCAATCACAAAATAATACAAAACATAACATAGTGTTTTTTTTTACCTCTCCTGCAAACGAACGCCTCACAAAACAATATAAAACAAAAGAAATCCAATCACAAAATAATACAAAACATAACATAGTGGTTTTTTTATCTCTCCTGCAAATGATCGCCTCACAAAACAATATAAAACAAAAGAAATCCAATCACAAAATAATACAAAACATAACATGGTGGTTTTTTTACCTCTCCTGTAAATGATCGCCTCACAAAACAATATAAAACAAAAGAAATCCAATCACAAAATAATAAAAAACATAACATAGTGTTTTTTATCTCTCCTGCAAACGATCGCCTCACAAAGCAATATAAAACAAAAGAAATCCAATCACAAAATAATACAAAACATAACATAGTGGGTTTTTTTACCTCTTCTGCAAATGATCGCCTCACAAAACAATATAAAACAAAAGAAATCCAATCACAAAATAATTAAAAAAAAACATAACATAGTGTTTTTTTACCTCTCCTGCAAATGATTGCCTCACAAAACAATATAAAACAAAATAAATCCAATCACAAAATAATACAAAACATTACATGGTGTTTTTTTTTTTATCTCTCCTGCAAATGATCGCCTCACAAAACAATATAAAACAAAAGAAATCCAATCACAAAATAATACAAAACATAACATAGTGGGTTTTTTTACCTCTCCTGCAAATGATCGCCTCACAAAACAATATAAAACAAAAGAAATCCAATCACAAAATAATACAAAACATAACATGGTGGTTTTTTTTTATCTCTCCTACAAATGATCGCCTCACAAAACAATATAAAACAAAAGAAATCCAATCACAAAATAATAAAAACATAACATAGTGGTTTTTTTATCTCTCCTGCAAACGATCGCCTCACAAAACAATATAAAACAAAAAAAGCTAATCCCAAAAAAATAAAAAACAAAACAAAAGTGGTTTTTTTACCTCTCCTGCAAATGATCGCCTCACAAAACAATATAAAACAAAAGAAATCCAATCACAAAATAATACAAAACATAACATAGTGGTTTTTTTATCTCTCCTGCAAATGATCGCCTCACAAAACAATATAAAACAAAAGAAATCCAATCACAAAATAATACAAAACATAACATAGTGGTTTTTTACCTGTCCTGCAAATGATTGCCTCACAAAACAATATAAAACAAAAGAAATCCAATCACAAAATAATACAAAACATAACATGGTGGGTTTTTTTATCTCTCCTGCAAATGATCGCCTCACAAAACAATATAAAACAAAAAAAATCCAATCACAAAATATACAAAACATAACATAGTGGTTTTTTTACCTCTCCTGCAAATGATCGCCTCACAAAACAATATAAAACAAAAGAAACCCAATCACAAAATAATACAAAACATGACATAGTGTTTTTTACCTGTCCTGCAAATGATTGCCTCACAAAACAATACAAAACAAAAGAAATCCAATCACAAAATAATACAAAACATAACATAGTGGGTTTTTTTGTCTCTCCTGCAAATGATCGCCTCACAAAACAATATAAAACAAAAGAAATCCAATCACAAAATAATACAAAACATAACATATTTTTGCTCCATGCCTGTATCAAGATGGCGGTCGAGTCCTGGTTCTCTGATTTTAATTCTGTGGTCACAATCAAAAGTCGTTGATTGGTAAATGTACCCAACCCTATTTAGGGTGGAGCTTGTTTGAAACAACTTTGTTGATGTTCAAATGACAAATTTACCAATGCCCTTGCACATTTTTTTTTTTCTATCACAATTCACTCCACCTTCGAAAAATTTAAACAGCATGTGCATTATCATTTGAACTACAACAAAATCACATCTACCTATTCTATTCATATCTATCTAGCTAGCTATAGCTATTAACATCTGATCAAGAACTTACATTTGTTAATTAAATGCAAGTTTAAAAAACAACTTTACTTTAACTCTTTAACGATATAGATACTGACATGTATATTAGAAATAAATATCGTACAACTGTCTGTGTCCATAAAATTAAAAAGCGATTTGAAATCAATATCGACGCTTATTTTTTTTTTTTAATCAGCTGGGCACTTGACGTCGTTTTGACATGTCTGAGTGCATGCCTGGACCCTGCTATGTCTGGGACATACGCCCTCTTGTTGTCATTAGGAAATAACAAGTAATGGATCAAGAGGGCGCTATATAATAAAATCAAAATCATTTTGTGTGGTAATCCGCATAATTGTAAAACTGCGTTACACTCTCTCATTTCAAATTATAAGTATGCAATTGGTATACAATCATAGCACTATTAATAGTATTATGCTGCGAGGACACAGTATAAAGGTATGGGCTTAAAGGCAGAGTTTCTTAAAATATTTAAAGAACCTATCGTGTCTATTTAATATTCCTATATATTTTAGGAATAATTTTGGCTGAGTGGAATTTTAATATAAAACCACATAATCCGGCCTCCATGTGCATGTTTTGCAAAAAGCAAAAATTATAGCTAAGAGTGCACCAAAATATTGACATACTTTTTGGTATTTCAATCAGGTACAGTAAAAAGCTATCTTGTCATGTTTCTCTGCAAAGTTCTAATTGATAACTAAACAGCAGATTGCGTAACTCTGTACAAAATCTTCCCTTGCCCCCCTATACTAGCTTTAAGACGCACTCAAAACATAGGAGAGCGTCTTATCAGAGCAAAGATAACTTTAAACCAAAACCCTAATATATCTTTAACTCCGATTTTGCAAAGTATAGCGGATGCTAACTCCAAAACCAGAATTTGCCCTATGTCTCCTACACTGAGAGATTTGTTGGATCTATTAGATGAAAATTAATTATCTATCATCACATTATCTTCATGAATGTTTCCTTACGAGCTTCCTTGACACTTTAGTTGGTTACACTAGTTCCATTGTTCCTATACGTACCTGATCTGCATGTTAACATGTTATTTTAAATATATAGACCTTATAATGAACCATAATAAAACCACACCCAATCGGGTAATCATATGGTCCTCATAATAATTGTTGTTACAATGTTCAAAATTATGAATAACGACACGGCACCCTATCTAAGTGATCGTTTTAATATGAGAAATATTGAGAGATATAACCTTCGTGGCTATCGGGCGCTAAGCATTCCTAAACCTAACACAAATTTTAAGAAGAGAAGTCTAAGTTACCGGGGTGCTGTGTCTTGAATGCGCTAGATGACCATCTAAAAGCTGCCCGTAATGTTAAACATTTTAAATACTGCTTTAACCATGTTGATAGTATAATATAAATGTTTTTTATTTATGTGTCACAGAAATTCAATCTTGACTTCTTGCTCCTGTACAATATGATGTTCCTTAAATGTGTATTAGTTTAGTGCAATTTGTAAAATCGCCTTAATTCTGAATTTGATGTAGACTTTTGTCAATGTGCTTTAATTTTCCTATATTGCTGGTGCTCTTCTTTTAATTAATATTGTTGTACATTATAATATAGCTTATAACCTATTTTATATTTTTTAAACCGTGTCATTGTGTTATGGATACATGCTTGTGGATTTAGGATGAAGGTGCGCTATGGGAGTAAGATGTGGGTGCAAGGGGTGTGTGGTTATGTGGGTGTGTGGTATTTATGGGTGTGCTGGAGTTGGGGTGTACTTAGGGTGTGTATAGGCGTTTGTAGTGCGAGTGTGAACTTGGTGAATGTGTAAGTGGTATTCAGATATATATGTTGCAATATAAGGTCTAGAACTTTTATCTTATTCTGGTGATTATATTTATCTTCTTGCCTGTATCCTTAGATTTTGATGTCATACTGAAATGAGTTTTACTGGGTTTTAAAAATTTTAAAAATATTATATGTTCTTATGCTTTCATAATTTTGTAATATACTGACTATTGTTTTAATAATGTTTTAATAATTGTACGTACTAATTTATAATTCTGTTACTTTAATGTGTATATGCCACGGACATGTGGAAGAACAATGACTTTTATATTGAACATGTTTTACCGTGAATAAATAAAGATATTATTATTATTATTATTATTATAAGCCTCTTTTATATGCACATTTATAACGCTGCACTGTAGGCCTAGGTATAGAACTTTATAAAACATGCCTAAAACGGGCTCATAATCATAGTTTCAACCAACAAAAACCAAAGTGTTGTATTTTCAAACTTGTTCATTATATCGGTTTGTTTTCTTAGTCTTATCAAGACCAGATACATCCATATAAGTAGTGAAGATTAAAATATAACACGCTTTTGTGTTTAATCCGCACATCTACCATTTTGAATATCAAAAAGCTAGACAGTCATTTGGTATATATGTGCGACAAAACAGCCTAAAATGGGCATCTATCCTAAGATCAAACACAGCAAAATGTAGCTGATGAGATTAACCAAAATAGATCAAATTAATTTGATCACAGTTAATCGAAACGCGTCCTACAATAGCTTCCAACGAGTTTCTTAAAATATTTAAAGAACCTCTCGTGTCTATTCGATATTCCTATATATTTTAGGAATAATTTTGGCTGAGTGGAATTTTAATATAAAACCACATAATCCGGCCTCCATGTGCATGTTTTGCAAAAAGCAAAAATAATAGCTAAAGAGTGCACCAAAATATTGACATACTTTTTGGTATTTCAATCAGGTACAATAAAAAGCTATCTTGTCATGTTTCTCTGCAAAGTTCTAATTGATAACTAAACAGCAGATTGCGTAACTCTATCACTCTTTAAACATTTATTACCGTTCTGTGCTCCTTCGTTTTGGACATGGAACACCCGATAGACAGTGCGCGTTGAATTCTCTCCTAATGATCTCTTTATTTCATTAGCGAAGGAATCTCTGTTTGTTTGTTATCACAAACGTATTAATTAGACACTATCTAAATAAGATAAAGAGAAACATTAAATCCACAAAAAGACAAACGTGGTTTTAATTTCTGAGGGGTAAATAAGGTCAATGCTCGTTCGTGATATGAAGAAATAAATGGACAACCAGGTGTGCCACTTTCTTCATCTTTATTAAACTGGATCTTATTAAAACATGGCAATGACATATTTATTTGCCTTAAATGAGAACAGTTTCTTCCGTGCACTGGTATATATCAATATTATAATAGATATATCAATCATGTCTTGCTTTTGAAAACTCCCGGTCGGATCCGACCTACGACCTTTTGCAAGACATTGCACTCTGCTCTATATCACGCATACGGCAGGCAGCCCCCAGCGTCCAACATACTTGGAAGTAGTGGCGCTTAAATCAAAATGTCAATTGCCATTACACTCGCATACTCAGCAATTTGCTACTATTGTGCATTATGGAATTGCTTTTTGAAAACAAACAAACTGTGATGCGCATGTGCCTTTATGGTTCGGTGATCTAATACTTGTTTACTACGGCTTTACTAAGTCATCTTGTTTGGGTCCTCTCAAAACCTAATATAAAGAAACCCGAGACTGCATCACTTTGTTTTCTTCCTCCGTTCTACCATGGCGTTATCTGATTCCGACTTGCTAGATCTAACATCCCCTTCTACTCCGGGAAAAAACCTCAACTTAGCTGCATACCGCATCCCGAAGCTACTGAAGTCACCGGAGATGATGGAGACCAATGACAGCCAACCCACCCCTGGACAGAGAGTTTCTACCAGTACCAAGAGAGAAAAAAAATCATCTGACTGATCGCGCTAAGAAAATGGTGTGGGGAGAGTTTAGCAAAATCAAACATGTCCGATCTACTGCGTCCAATGTTCATTTTCTCAGATTGGATATCAAGCAAGCTACAGCAGACAGAGTTATTCTTCCTATGTTCTCCATTTCAAAACACCTTCCCCAGTTACCTGGGGAGCTCTGAGTTGGGCATTCCAATCAGAATGGGAGAACATTTTGAGAGAATGCTCACAAAAGCTGATGGACACCACAGCTAACTATCTGCTAACCGAGAAAGTGAAAGATTTGGATAAATTAGCGTCGGACATGGCTCAAAAAGCCACATTAGATTTCAAAAAAGCGCTGCCATCTGATGAAATGGAGAAGGGTTTAACGCTTTTCAACATAGTTGACCAATCTATGAAGAAACAGAAGAGGAAGAAGAAACCGGCAGCATCCTCTGGGAAGATCACCAAACGATCATCCAAGACAGACAAACACCGAGTGAAGAATCTCAAGAAGCAAAGAGGTGCAGTCAACCGCCGGCTAAAAATATAAGCCGGTATAAAACCAAACGGCCTTTTTTAAGGCCACCCATATCTTCTAAAAAGAGATGATCTTAGGCCGTCATTACACTATGCTTGGTATCAATTAAAACACAGTACATGTACTCCTTTGATACACGGTTAATATAATGGCAAAAACAGGAAGTTCCGTAAACAGAGTATCAAACGGCAAACTAAGGACAAAATCAAGTCTAAAACTTGCCATTTGAATTCCCAAACCCTCAAGTCCAAAAAAATAAAGGACTTAGCCAATGCGAACAAAAAGTTCGTTATAAACTTAGCAAACGAAAATTTCTCTGATGCAGAATTATCTGTATTAGGGAGAGGTTTGAAATTTGTAGGTATCCCAAAAGATCCTAAAGCAAAAATGCTTGATAGGGATACAGAAACATTCATGAGAATAATGCGCATTCGTTATATAATGTCCAATAAGAAAGCAAAACGAACACACAAGTTCAAACGAGCTTCTAATTGGCACCCTTTGTCTACACCTTGTTTGGATCTAGAAAACTACTTAGAATCCACGAGGTTAGAACTTTCTAAAATTAAGAATAATAACATGAACGATAACTTGACAAAACCCGAACGTCAAGCTCTCAAATCATTAAGGAAAAGAAACATTTGGTTTTCCAAAACCGGATAAATCTCGTGGCGTGGTCGTAATCAATAAAAATGATTACATACATGAAGGCGAAATCATGCTGGAAGGTAATCAATACACTGTAATCGATGCAGACATGACATTTGATACGGTAAAATTGGTTCAAAAACAGCTTAACCTCATGTTATGGGATCAAAGTATTGATAAAAATACACACGACTATCTATATCCGATAGAACATAAAATTCGAACACCAACTTGCTACTTTTTGCCAAAAGTTCACAAAACCACCCCTACTGGCCGGGTCTTTACTGGAAGACCTATAGTCAGTAATGTTAGTGGACCATGTGAAAAAATTGGTGAATTTATCGACTTTTTTTCAGTCCCTCACGTTCAAAAAACAAAACACATACTTGAGAGAAAAAAAAAGATGCGATAAGAAAAATTGAGCAATTAAAACTTCCAGCCCAATGTCTTTTGGTTACAATAGATTGCATTGGAATGTTCACTAATGTTCTTCAAAATGAAGTTGAAAAAGAAGTTTTAAAGACTTTTCGGAAGTTAATCCAGGAATGTACTTTCCTAGAATGCCACATATCCGTCATATGGAAGCATTATTAAAACTGATTTTGCATAGAAACTGTTTTTCATTTAATGAAAAATACTATTTGCAAACGACAGGCGTAGCTATGGGACAAAAATGCTCCCCAGAAATATGTGACATAATGTTCCATTCGTTGGAAAAGAAATTCATTTCCTTAGCGATAAAATCTTCAAATGGTTCCGTTATCGTGATGATATTCTTATGTTTTGGTTAGGAGATGAAAACGAGTTAGCTAATTTTATATGTCGTATCAACTCTATGCACCCGACTCTGAAATTCACACATGAGTGGTCAAAAACAGAATTTAATTTTCTAGACTTAACTCTATACAAGGATGAAAGATTTCATGACAAACAGATCTTAGATATAAAATGCTACAGCAAACCCTGTGACACATTTCAATATCTTTCTAGAGATTCGTCTCACCCAAATTCGTGTTTTCGTGGCATGGTTAAGGGTGAGGCTATAAGATATATTCGAAACTCCAGCTCGGAGACAGAATATGAGCACAAACTTGATTTCTTTATCTAAAAACTTCTCACAAGAGGATATAAGAAACCAGAAGTGCTCGCATGCCTAGCAGATATTTCATACAATAGAAGAAATATTTACTTAGAGGATGTTCCAAAGAGGTAATGCAAAAATCAAAAAGGCACTTCTCAGGAACTGGCATTTTATATCAAATAATTATAACCTGTGCAAAATCTTCCCTTGCCCCCTATACTAGCTTTAAGACGCACTCAAAACATAGGAGAGCGTCTTATCAGAGCAAAGATAACTTTAAACCAAAACCCTAATATATCTTTGACTCCGACTTTGCAAAGTATAGCGGATGCTAACTCCAAAACCGGAATTTGCCCTATGTCTCCTACACTGAGAGATTTGTTGGATCTATTAGATGAAAATTAATTATCTATCATCACATTATCTTCATGAATGTTTCCTTACGAGCTTCCTTGACACTTTAGTTGGTTACACTAGTTCCATTGTTCCTATACGTACCTGATCTGCATGTTAACATGTTATTTTAAATATATAGACCTTATAATGAACCATAATAAAACCACACCCAATCGGGTAATCATATGGTCCTCATAATAAGGCTCTTTTATATGCACATTTATAACGCTGCACTGTAGGCCTATGTATAGAACTTTATAAAACATGCCTAAAACGGGCTCATAATCATAGTTTCAACCAACAAAAACCAAAGTATGTTGTATTTTCAAACTTGTTCATTATATCGGTTTGTTTTCTTAGTCTTATCAAGACCAGATACATCCATATAAGTAGTGAAGATTAAAATATAACACGCTTTTGTGTTTAATCCGCACATCTACCATTTTGAATATCAAAAGCTAGACAGTCATTTGGTATATATGTGCGACAAAACAGCCTAAAATGGGCATCTATCCTAAGATCAAACACAGCAAAATGTAGCTGATGAGATTAACCAAAATAGATCAAATTAATTTGATCACAGTTAATCGAAACGAGTCCTACAATAGCTTCCAACGAGTTTCTTAAAATATTTAAAGAACCTCTCGTGTCTATTCGATATTCCTATATATTTTAGGAATAATTTTGGCTGAGTGGAATTTTAATATAAAACCACATAATCCGGCCTCCATGTGTATGTTTTGCAAAAAGCAAAATTATAGCTAAGAGTGCACCAAAATATTGACATACTTTTTGGTATTTCAATCAGGTACAATAAAAAGCTATCTTGTCATGTTTCTCTGCAAAGTTCTAATTGATAACTAAACAGCAGATTGCGTAACTCTATCACTCTTTAAACATTTCCATGATCAGTGCACTTCTCAAGATTAACTTTAACAGTGATTACAAGCTTTGTTTCTGCTTAAATTAACCCCTGTAGTAGCAGTATTTTTCTACTGTTGTTCTTAAAAATTGTACATACTAATGAACATGTGATTGGCAGTAAGTACTGAAAAAAGTGGATAGCTCTTTCCAATAATTTTTGACACCATTTTTACAAAGATCAGTCCATTTTTCAAGATGCTTGTTCAGAGATATTTAACAATGGACCAATAGAGAAAGCATGTAATGCCATTTTATTTCTGTATATCGGAAGGTCGTGGGTTCGATTCCCATGCTGGCATACTCCCTTGCTTTATTTTCAAGTTGGGTTGTGTGCCGGTTGGAATCTGTATTTATTTGTTGTCATGTTTAATTGTAACACTTTGGGTTGGTAAACAGTTAATTCTTTCTTATTTAATATATTTTGTTTCCTCTCGTAGCGAGCAATCATTCCCCATTGTGTTTATTTGTTCTTGTGCAGAATGCGTATCCCCATTACCTACTTTACATTTATCCTATATTAACACATGCATTATATTTTTTATGTATTCTATTGTTTTCAAACAGTCTTATTTAAGTAATCAACTAATAGAAATTAATTGCAGGCCAAAATACATCAATGTAACAGAACAAATTGCTGCATATATATAATTCAAGTGACATGACAGTAAAAATAACTATTTCTAATCATACTATTATGCTAATTAGCTAATTGATGCTCATATTTTAATGTTATAACTTTAAAGTAGATTTTCTCCTATTTCATATTTTAGTGGAAATGCGTTTTCAAAAAAATGTGGAGCGAAAATTACACCCCCTACAGACCTCAAATTTGGCAGAAACATGCATTATATTATGATCTAGACAATGGACCTCAATCAAACCGCTTAGGATTTACCAAATTTCATACCAGGTGCCCAGACAAAATACTAGAGATCATATGTACGAAATATAAAAGTAGGTCCAGTGACTATATCTTTTCAAGAGCTAAATTTTGACACCTCAATCAACTTCATAGGACATTCGGTTGTGGAGCTATATTTTTTTTTGAAAGTTTGACCTTCAACGCTAATTAATTATGCATATATTATACTCATATAGATTTAATATGAAGTTGGTGTAATATTCCCTTCATTTATTTTTGTCAAACCCTCATATGACACCTTAATATGATTACTATTTAAAACTGTTTCATAGTAGCCTAGATACTTTGCATAATTCGTATTTATTTTTGACCTCTGTTGTTATTATTATGTCGAATTGTATTATTTGGAGTATAAATAACCGTATAATATTTTGATAAACACATAGTGTTATTATTTATCGCACTATATTAATATCGTTCATGAATTGTTAGATAAATAAAATTTGATTGATTTATACATAATTAACTATGCATATGCAAAATGGAAAAATAATATGCATAATTACATACATATGTAATATGCATAATTCTTAACTTGATTTACACACGTAATATGCATAATTATCTAGTTAGAATATGATACAATATGTATCCAATATGCATTAAGTATCTATGCATATGTAATATGCAAAATTATGTATGCATGTAATAGGCCTATGCATACTCATGTATATATGCAATGTACATATGTTATAGGTATACTTATCTATATGCATATACAATTTGCATATATAATATTGCTATTTATCTAATGCATATATATATATTGAAATATACACAATTAATTATCTATCGAATTATTCATAATTGCAAATGCAATACCGTAAACGTTCGCCTAATGGCGCTTTTGGATTCTTAGAAATGTGAGAGCGCCATCCTTGTAAAATCTCAACAGCATTAAGGATACGTGTATGTTAAATTGAGCAACCTGGACATAATGCCACAGAAAAAAATATCGTGACATGACTCAATACTTTAGGTCACAAGGTTAGTTGCTAGATCAGCAAATGTTTTGGGGTTTCTTCAGGTATTCTTTCTCAAAGTGCCATTGGACTTAATTTGTAAATCGATTAATACGTTATACCTAACTTATTTTGGTAAATCTTTTTGTAATTTCTTCATATTTTTTTAATATTCTTCAGTTCAAAATTACACCCTTCTATTGTCTGACCCGTTAGCTCAGTCGGTAGAGGGTGCGCCTTGAATGGTGAATGGTACTTGTTCGAATCTTGATTTCTGCTCCCACTATTATGTGAAGAAGGGTCAAGAAATGTTTTTGGATTTTGTCCCCATTTTACGAACGAGTATTGTGAATTTTTTTAATTTAATTTTAATTTTTTTTTTTTTTTTTATAGATAAATAGGCACTGCGAACAAACGGCAACAAAAACCGCTGACAAAATTTGCTCCACCTGCTACCTAGCAATGCGTGATATATTCCACTACATTTAACAGTTAAATGACCTTTAAAAAATAGAACGGCCTGAATGTTTCAAATTGTGTAACTACATTACTTTATTCATTTATGCATTATGATCGAACCCAAGTAGATCAGACCATTGATCATATAACTATCAGACCACGAAGTAGTTACGTAACTCCGTGATGGTATCGGAACCAAGCACTGTTTGTATGGCGATCATTACGATCACGCTATTTTGGTATGCCTTTTTTGTGTACTGATTCTTTCGATCGTGGTTCATTACTTAAGCGCGTGATCCCGTTGACATAGTAACATTACGTAACTTCGATACCGGGCTTCGATACTGAATAGTTGTTGAGTGCACATAATATGGAAAGCCATTAGGGTATTGTGTGCCTGCCAAAGCGCCTTATTGTGTTGTGGAATCCTAGCCATAGCCTTGCGTTTATTGATTGGCTCCAAACAAAGGATTTGAACCGGTTTACAAGGATAGCCCCCATAGTGCAGTCCATTCAATCAAATGTTGTCATCAACCTATTTAATCGTAGTGCATTTTGTTATGTGTGTGAGACGAACTGTCGTGGTGATGCAATCATGCTTTTGTTGAATGCATTTGAGTAGTCCGCCATATTTACGGGATGATACGTCATATGCACAGCCTCTATTCAGTTGGTCGTTGCATGATTTTGTTCGTTCACTCATTCAAATTTTATTTATATCATTTGAAGACTGGGCCTATTATGATACATCCTCCGTGGAACAGTTTCAAACAAATATAGCTAGGGATTATTGGGGCAGAGGTTATCTTTTGAATCCTCTTAGAGGGCTATCATTTTTTTCGAAAGGGGGTCCCAAATTTACAAAAAATCTGCGTCAATAAAATTGCGCACCCCCTATTTCGGCAACAAACATTTTATGATCCCAAACCCAAAAATTGTATTGAAATCAGTCTTTTTGAATAAAATAACACACTTTCTGTGGTCATCGTGTGACTCTTTACATTTTGGTCATAAAACATTTTATGACCCCATCCTATTATTCTTTCCAAGACTTTATGACCCCCGTATATTTGACCCCCCCCCCCTTTTGAATAAAATGATATACCTTATGGCCACTGATGCATAGGCAAGGACACTCACGCGAATTGAAAGACAGTTCGTCTCACACACATAACAAATGCCTATACAATCAAATAGGTTCATTACAACATTTGATTGAATGGATTGAGTTACTCTAAAATGAAACGATAAAAACAAAGAATCATGAAAAAAATACACTTTAAAGATAAAATAATAAAATTATATAAACAATGTTAAAGATTAAATCAAGAAAATAGAAAATAAAATTTCCTCCAATCAGACATCATAATCTGTCAGAAATTACTGCATGAGATTCGAACCATCAATCTTCTCCACAAGTTCTCTTTATCCTCGCACTATAGTCTAATGCTCAGCTCACTGGGCCACAACGTATCAGGTGAATGATAACCGCATTATCATGAACAAGTTTGTTCGATCTTGTTCATAATTGTATGTGTCGATAGGTTTCACCCTTTAACTACACGTGCCCTTAATGCTCAGTGATAATAGTCGGCTTTTACAGGGATGGCGCTCTCTCATTTCCATGAACTCCAGAGCGCCATTAGGCGAACGTTTACGGTATGCACTCATGCAATATGCACTCATAATATGCACGTTGTAATATGTATATGCATATTGTCTATGCTTATCCAATATGCAATATGCATAGATACTTAATGCATATGCATTTGTAATATGAATAATTATATATGCATGTTGCATATGTAATATTATATGAAACATGCATAATAATATATGCATATGCAATGATCTATCTATGCATATGTTATAAGAAAAATTATAGATGCATATGCACGTGTAATATGCATAATCATATTTATTATTAATAACTTTGCCTAAAAAAATCATCTATCAAAATAGTATACAAATATTGAATGTTTGAGTTCAATGGTAAGAATATTTTTCAATTCAACGAGGCTTTGACGAGTTAAATGGATCAGTTCATATTTCTCATGATTCATAAATTAGTTCACTTAGGCTACACATATCATAATCAATTAGGCTTCATCGTGTTTTATTTTAGTGTTTATAGTGCAGATACCTACTGAAAATGTCATCAAAAGAGGATTTAATTGATACTCTATTATCTATTATCATGCAGTTATATTATACCTAAATATTAAACATTCATACTTTACATCATGAAGACCTATATAAGGTATGAAAACAACAAGTCTGTTTAACCACCAGAGATGACGCTATTCCAAGCATATTATAATTAAATTGATTATTATATTTTAATATATCTTTTCAATTGCTTCCTTGCTTACTAAGCAAGCTAAAAAAATATTACGTGTGTTTGCTGCCTTGAATGCGAGATTGCACGACAATCGCACGTATGTATGAACATCTTAACTGGAACGAACTTGAACTTTTTACAGTTGATGTTTTCTGATTTTCAGTTACTGACCTTTAATTTACTGTGACAGAGTATAAGGTCAAGTTCACCGATTTGCAATTTCGTTAGGTCAAATGCATTTAGGCTATATCATTTATGAATAAAAATGTTTTCGTGCAAACGAGCCATAATCTTATAAAACTAACTATATATTAATATTGTATAACCCAGTTTGAGTTATACTTTATAATTGAAAATATAGTTACTTTATCATGTACGATGATGTAGTCAGGACATGCAGATTGTTTATATTCACATAATGCTTTGTTTGGCCCTTTACACTAATCTATAGTATATTACAATTGTTAGCAAAATACTATTTAAATATTGTATTTGATATATAAGAATAACATAATGTTAAAAAAATAAATGAAAGAGTGATTGGAGGAATATATGAATGATTGGATGAATATATCAATGAATGAATGAATGGATGAATGGATGAATGAATAAATGAATGAATGAATAGATGGATATCATCAAAAGTATGGATCTACACATACTACTTAACATCAACACATACTACTTAACATCAACACTAAAAGTACCGTCAAATAAATACATGAAATATTGAGGGAATATATGAATTTATTAGTGAATACAATTGTCCAAGTTCTATACATTGACAACATCGACGCTAAAAGTAAACAATAAGCTTACAATACGAAAAATAATAATATCAACATAAACAGATTGGCATACCTGCATGAATCAATATTGACGTTAAAAATCTTGCTTACCTAAACAGACAACCTTGTTACAAATATCGAGGGGATGAAAGCTTGTAGAATACCATGCATGCGAAAAATGTGGAGAGATTGTAGATTACCTAAACGGACATCCTTGTGACATAAGGCCTATTCAGCATCGAAGTGGTTACGTAATTCTCTTGGTTACCGGATCACGCTACTTTGGTATGCCTTCGAGTGCCATATACTTTATGTGGTGATCATTTCGATCGTGGTTCATTACTCTAGCGCGTGATCCCGTTGACATAGTAACATTACGTAACTTCGATACTGAATATCGAAGGGATGAAAGCTTAAATGTGCAGAGACTGTAGAGGGCGGTAATGTGAGTGCGGTGCAAAATCCTCACATTGATATTACTCCCTAAATCATGCCATAGCTGATTTTAGACACTAAAATGCCCATAAAAAACAGAATAGCCTCTAGTCCGGATGTAAAATTCACACACAATGCTACCTGAGTGAATACAAACATAATTAAATACATTTCATTCGGGGGCTATATCAAAAACAAAAAATGTCCTATACCTTAATGGTTATGGAACAAAGGTGTGTAGTCTGTGAAAAATCTGTGATACAACGAAGATTTTTCACCGAATTTTCAAACGATCACAGATTTTTCACGTTAAAATGTCTCCTAGTGTATAGACGAAAAGATATCAAAGCGAAAATAAGAATGGAATGGGACTAAGTTTGAAAAGAATGAAGACACGAAGAAGAATATTTTTGGAACTTTTTAACGTAATTGTTGTTGTTGTTGTTGATAAATTATAGTCTTAGTTAAGGGCTCGGTCACCCACATTTGCACAGTATTTTTTGGGACCGGAGAGCATATCAAACACACCAAATTGCAAACTTTTATTTATATGTATCTTAATTGTGACCACACTATACAAATTATACCTATCGGTTACGTACCTTTTGTTTGATACGTTTCAGTTCCAGTGATTGCACCTGGGAAAATTCAAGCAAGGTAAAATGTACATTATATTAAATTAGAGTGGAGAAATTGAAAGATTTAGGACCTATAGACGACAAAAAAACAAAGCGAAAATAAGAATGAAATTGGACCAGTTTTGAAAAAAGGATGAAAACACGAAGAATATTGTTGGGCTTTTTTACGTCATTTTCGTTGTTGTTGTTAAATTATGTTCTTAGTTAAGGGCTCGGTCACCCACCTTTTCACAATATGTTTCCATTCTGAATACGAGGAATATCAAAATAATTTCGGATCTAATACACATTTTATGGCGAAGTGATTTATAACTCTAATAATATGTACTTAAAGTGTATGTAACTGCAAGGAAAAGCCAACCATCACATGAAGTTTATGTCCCACAAAACATACTGTGCATGCGGTGGATGACCGAGCCCTGAAACTGGTGTATATGACAAATTTTTTAGACATTTTTAAAAAGTAGAGGAGAACTAGCCTACCAGGAACGTACCATCAGAGCAAATGACACCTACATCATGGCTATGTCCACATAACTGATCATAAACTCCCCACCCTCTATGGGTGCATCTGTCCAAACTCATTTCCATTCCTGTACATCCTACATTATCCATCAATATTGGTCCAGTTCCTTGTCCAAAGAAAGCATTGCTGATCGCTTCTGGTGAACCATGGGGAAGTTCAAGATGGCGACATATTACCTTTGCATCATTTACATCCCAGGCCGCACCATAACCGCATACTGTTCCCCAGACGCTGCCAACACCTACCTCAACTCGACCCTCATTTGAACCACTTCCGCCGACAAGGCGATACTGTGCTGGACCTGAACACAAAAATGGAAATATTAGAATGTTAGCTGTAATTATTAATCTACGGATTTGATGTGGGAGGGGTGTGATCAGCGTTGGAAATAAGGTGGGCTGATTTAAAAATTTGTTTATGGGCCTTGTAGATGTGGTAGTAATCTTAGCGTTAGTGGTGGTAGCCAGTGGAAAGAAAGAAAGAAAGAAAGAAAGAAAGAAAGAAAGAAAGAAAGAAAGAAAGAAAGAAAGAAAGAAAGAAAGAAAGAAAGAAAGAAAGAAAGAAAGAAAGAAAGAAAGAAAGAAAGAAAGAAAGAAAGAAAGAAAGAAAGAAAGAAAGAAAGAAAGAAAGAAAGAAAGAAAGAAAGAAAGAAAGAAAGAAAGAAAGAAAGAAAGAAAGAAAGAAAGAAAGAAAGAAAGAAAGAAAGAAAGAAAGGAAGAAAGAAAAGAAGAAAGAAAGAAAAAATAAATAAAATGAAATAATATTATTTTAACCGAATTGCGACAATTTTTTGATAAAGCGCGATTTTTACATAAAAGTAAGCAATACATTTTCGACTCCTAGGGAAATGTTTGAATTTGCGTGGCATGGGGTTCCTTCCCCCGGCAGAAGGTGCTCTGGATCAGTCACTGATAAAGGTTTTAGTGATTCTTGTTCGTGGTCATTATGGTGGTTGTCGTGGTGTTGTTATATGTGCTAGTTGAGTATTGATATTATTCTTTAGAATCATACCATTCGCGCAAATTACACCTGCATCTTGGTTGTGTCTACAATCATGAACTCCCCATCCACGATTGCCACATTGGTCCAATGTGCTTTCAATACCAATACATGCTACATTATCCATCCAAATAAATCCAGATCCTTGTCCAAAGTATGCGTTCGTCAGAGCTGTCGCAGCTTCATGCGGAAGTCCCAGCTGGCGACATATAACCTTTGCATCATTTGATCCCCAATAGTCGTCGCACACTGTCCCCCACCTGTCACCTAAATATAGTTCAACTCGACCTTCACTAGTAGTGTTGCCTTCAACAAGACGGTATTGGGTTGGCCCTGAAAGACAAAGGTAAATCAGCTGAATCAGTAAACACCGCGTTGTGTATTACACGATGGGTAAATGTTTGGTATTGTTTTATATTTTTTTCTTATTAAGATTATCATTAAAAGCGAAAAATGGATTCGTTGGTTTCACGTAATAAATGTTCTGTGATATTATGGAAATTTAAAGAATGTGCTGGTTTTGTATCTGGCCATCAATATCATTTCTATATAATATTCCACCACACATATCATATCTGGGTCTAGCAAAAGGGTATGTTTCAAATAGGCTTTAATTTTCATATCCCCAGCGTGGAGCATACGTTGTGTTTTTTTGCACAGTAAACACACACTGACCAAAGACAGGACCGCGGGTGGGAAATCAACAGCTGAACTGATGTGCTCAATGCAACACTGCACATCTCTACTACGATTCAAATAAACTTGGTGTCATAGCACATATGTTACATATCCTGAAAGTTTTACTGCTCAAAGGTACAGCGTATGGCTGCTTTTCTGTCGACAACTAACACATCGGGTGTCGGCAATATTAAAATATGGATTGTCTCGTTTCTCTCCCAACAACACAATGATGCTTAAACAATATTTATTTTCAATATAGATTTTTTAATAGTCTATTTTTTCTTCATTTCAGCTTAATTTAGCAGTTGTCATGGTTGTATGTAAATTCCTATTAGATACGTTGTAATAAAACATGATTGTAAATATTTGTATATTAATTTTCTCTGAGGACTTGCAGCAAAATTGATATGATTTTATTTTCCTTGGTATGGGATTGTGGCTAGTAGTTATGTGATGATGATGATGATATGATGATGATGATGATAATGATGATGATGACGACGACGACGACGATGATAATGACGACGACGACGATGATGATGATGATGATGATAATTTATACACAAACGACAAAGACGAACAAACATGCCTAGCATGTAATTCTATTTTTAACATGGAAAAATTTGACCTCTTATCTTCTCGCAAACTAAGATTATGCATATCTGATCTCTTCAATAAACATTGTAAAAGTCGATTTGGCCTTGGTCCGGGGCTTGCCGAACATATGTCACATAAATGTTTGAATTATAAAGACATAGTTCGTTGACCTTGTAATGTTTGTGCACTCATAAATTGACCTCTGAGGGTATTTGGTATAAACACATCATCAACTATAACAGAAGGTTAACTTTCTTCTTGAATGGAGGCTTCGAGGTCACTGAACTGTGTATTTGGAGATGATGTCTTTTTTAGCTCATAGCACACGTGTTAAGCAAAAACATATACATTGAGAAGTAAGCAGGGTACTACTGTGAGTTGACACCATAGAAACGTGCTCTTTGTTTTAACATTACAAGTAACATGAGTGGCAAACATTAATGATTTATATTGCTTGCAACCCCCCTCCCCAAAGCAATGTTGGAGCCAATACTAGACCAATTGTCCGTTCCTGTCTCAGTATCAAAACAACATTGACTGGTTGGTGCGGGAGGGGGGGGGGTTGAGAATTTCATACTAAATTAAATCCTCATCACTGCCATCAACGTCACCATCACAACTCTAATAATCATCTGACTTCATTTGTATTATCCATCATCATCATCATCATCATCATCATCATCATCATCATCATCAACAACAACAACAACAACAACAACAACAACAACAACACCATCACCATCATCATCATCATCATCTACACCATCATCATCACCATCATCATCACCATCATCAGCATCATCATCGTCGTCATCATCATTTACACTTACTATAGCCACACAAATAGAAATCTTATATTAACTGCAAGTCATCAGAAAAACAAAATATTTTAAACAAATTATTGTTTTATTACGCACAGTTTGCAACAACATCAACTGCTAGAATATGCTCAAATGAAAAATAAAATAGACTTTGAAAAATCTATAATGAAAAAATATTTTGTTCTTATATTGATAAACTGCCTGGTAATAATGTCAACGCTTATTATTGACCAGCAATGTAAAGAATGGAATGTCACATTGGCTTGAGTAGCTTTTCATTTTAAACTTTTAATCTGCAGTTTTTTGGGTTTTTTTTGCTCATCAAATGTGTGATTATTATTGGGTCACGTGAGGTCTAAAATGTGTAGAACATATTCGGGCTTCCTTTTGCTATTTCCGTTAATGTGTTTATATCATATTTACTTTTGATGTTTACATACATACCATCTGTGCAGATGACACCTGCATCTTTACTATGTCCACAATTGTGAACGCCCATTCCGGCATGCCTGCATTTATCCAAACTGCTTTCAGTTCCATAACATGCCACATTATCCATCCATATTATTCCGTTCCCCTGTCCAAAATATGCGGCCTTAAGAGCTACTGGGGAAGCGTGTGGAAGACCAAGGTGGCGGCATATAACTCTTGCATCATTTGCATCCCACGAGTCATCGCACACTGTCCCCCATCTGTTACCTAGAAGTAACTCAACTCGACCCTCAGTATTGTTTGCGCCACCGACAAGGCGATATTGAATTGGCCCTGAAACCAACATTATAGTATTAGTAAGTTAAAGGACTTGGGCATTTGTTTAGATCAAATAAAAAGATTACAAACGAGAATCATTCAAAACATATATGTAGTTGTTCGCGCAAAGCTTGTTAAACTATTTTAGTCCCTAATCAAGGTGAATTTTAAAGTGTATAGAGGATTAAGTGCGCCCGGAGCGAAAGAAAATTTTCAATCGCATACGATTTTACCCAAAATTACCGAATATTGCCTGTATTTCCAAAATTTGGAAGAGACATGTCCCCCACGTCCCCCGGATTGACGCTCATGCTTGTCATTAATAATACCACAAATAAATCGGAGAAACTTCACGATCAAGGACGATCATCACTTTGTATTAACAATAAACTTCCAACACCAGCATTCCTCGTTATTATTATTTCAATCAAAATTTCACTCCTCTCCTAATAATGACAAATTAACATTGAAGTAACATTGTACTACTACACCTTTATTTTGACAGTTCCTCATTTGTTCGCCTTATTCCTTTTAAAAGGAATTTTTATTTTGTTGGATTTTTTTTGTTTATCAAATGTGAGCGTACACTACGAATGAGCCGTAAAGTCGGCAAATTGTATTCTGAGATACAGTGTAAAATGTGCGTGAAGGTCGTATTCATAGGTACCGCAATTAGGCGCCACGTGTTTCTCAATTGATAGCGTTTAAACCAATCAATAATCCTATTGCGGAAGAGGATAATAATCTTCTATCTATTTCTATAGAATCATTAAATAGATCTAGTCTTTGTTTGCTTTGGCTAAATCATGTTCAAGTGGTGGGTTACAATTGCATTGTATTTTGTCTAGGTATGTATAACCAACAGTTAACAATGAGAAGACATTCCTGAACCTCGTTGACTTGGGAATGATTTGAAATGATCGCCAATGACTTTATTACCAGCAGTGTGGGAAAGAGAAACACGTATAACCGAAAAAATACCATTTTGTTGAAGGAGTAGAGTTCAACAAACCATAACCCCGCTTCTGGATATCATTTGAAGTCCAATGATATACCATTTTAAAGCTTATGATATATATTTTATAAAAACGAAATAAAACAATATTGACCGGGCCGACATTACGGCTGACGCGCAGAGGCCGGTCACATATGTGGGATTATTGGGTCACGTGAGGTCAAAAAATGTGTAGAACATATCTGGGTTTCCTTTTGCTATTTCCGTTAATGTGTTTATATCATATTTACTTTTGATGTTTACATACATACCATCTGTGCAGATGACACCTGCATCTTTACTATGTCCACAATTGTGAACGCCCATTCCGGCATGCCTGCATTTATCCAAACTGCTTTCAGTTCCATAACATTCCACATTATCCATCCATATTATTCCGCTCCCCTGTCCAAAATATGCGGACTTAAGAGCTACTGGTAAAGCGTGTGGAAGACCAAGGTGGCGACATATAACTCTTGCATCATTTGCATCCCATGAGTCATCACACACTGTCCCCCATCTATTACCGAGAAGTAACTCAACTCGACCCTCAGTATTGTTTGTGCCACCGACAAGGCGATATTGAGTTGGCCCTGAAACCAACATTATAGTATTTAAAGTAAGTTAAAGGACTTGGGTATTTGTTTAGATCAAATGCAAAGATTACAAACGAGAATCATTCAAAAATATATATACAAGGAAGAAATAAGTAGAAATAAGTAGACCATAAACATGAAATAAGTAGACCATAATACAATGATGACAAGCTCGGAACAATGTACCATGCACTGATGCAGTCAAAAGCGATATGTATTGTGAACAGCACAGTACACGTATTGTTGTATTTCTACCCTATACGCTGGCGAAGTTACGTTATTAATCGGATTAACTACCATAACAATAGGTGAAAACAATTTTGAACATATCGCGCTGCACTACAAGCAGGTTACACTCATCACCTGTGTATGTCTGCAATCATAGATTGAATACAATACCGGTCTTTTCAAAGATACTAATCTTACAGGTGCAAGTGATCAGCATGATATGGTTCAATGCAGAGGTACCGCGTGAACGTATCAGTGCAGCGCGGTATATTACAAAATTGTTTTCACCTATTGCTATGGTAGGTAATCCGATTATTACGTAACTTCGCCAGCGTATACGCTGGCGAAGTGACGTCATAATCGGATTAACTACCATAGAAATAGATGAATAGAATTTTTGAATAAGAGGTTATCCGTGTTCTATAAGCTGCATATCTTATCAACGACGGTTATACCTTGTTTGGGCTCTTCAAAAGAAGTACCTGCATGTGCAACCATGACTGTTTCAAAATAGCCCGCCAAAGTCATGCAAGTAAGTCCGAAGTTGTGCATTGAATTGGTTTGAATGAGGCATACTACGGGAACCAGCACCTTTTGTTAGAAGTCACACATGAGTAACGTGGATAACCTCTATAGATCTCTCTGCACTACAGCAGGTTGCACTCATCACCTGTCTTCAAGCATTTAATAAATTGAATATAATACCCTCTCTTTTCAAAGAGACTAATATTACAGGTGCAAGTGACAAGCATTTCTTTGACATCTATGGTTCAATGCATTGTTACCGCATGAACGTTGTAGTGCGGGCAAAATTGTCAAAATTGCATTCATCTATTGCTATGGTAGTTAATCAGATTAACTACGTCACTTCGCCAGCGTATAGCTACGTAAAACCGAACGTATTAACGTACGTGAAAACGTACGGTCTACGTCTACGTTTGGAAAATCGCAATGTCTCTAATCCGTTAGCATAAACGTAACAATTGTAAATCCAGCAAATCTCGTAGGAGGGATAAATACATATTTCCATGTAAATGTTTTGCGATTTTTTACCGTTTCCGGCGTATCTGAAGTCTGTATTAAATCTGAAATCTGAAGTCACCTTCAAAAATCTTTAAAAGTTATCAATATACATTTTCAGTTGTTTGTTAGGTGACATTTCAGTGAATTATCATGCCGAGTTTGAAGAAGATACCGGTACGGTGATATTTTCATGTTATTTCATTATCATGTGTAACATTTAATTTTACCTAATAAAAAGAGTTATAGTTAATGACTAATAATATGTGACCGTACAGCACGAATGAGCCGTAAATGTCCTCAATTGTATTCTGAGTTACAGTGTAAAATGGGCATGAAGGTCGTATTCATAGGTACCTCAATTTGGTGCTACGTGTACCTCATTTAATGAGATACACGTAGCACCAAATTGAAATACCTATGAATATGACCTTCATGCCCATTTTACACTGTAACTCAGAATACAATTGAGGACATTTACGGCTCATTCGTGGTGTACGGTCACATATTGTAATTAGTGCAGGGTTCATATAGGAAATAGGTTCCTGTAAGACATTGTGGCATTATCCGTAAGTTCTAAATAAATGCTCTTGTTTTGATATGAAGACCACTTTTAACTGAAAAAATCAATAATTTGTAAAATGTTACGCATAAAAAACCTTTATACGTTGTATTTTTTTTTTATGAATTAACCCTTTTAGATCTTTTTTTTTTTTTTAATGTATTTCATCGACAAAAACAAAAAAAACATCAGTAACTTCAAATCTGTATAATGTTGTGTTCATTTATTCAGCAGAACTTTCCTTTTATACATAAACATGTAAAAAATCTATTTTGCTTAAGGGATGGGGTATGAACGTTTGGACAGTATTTATTGTGGGACATTAGAGCACATCAGACATATCGAATTGAATTCTAAATACGAAGAATGTCCTTCTGATATCAAATAATTTTGATTTTTTGAAATTCGCAATGTAATACACATTTTATGGCAAATCTTTAAAAATTGATATTTTTGATATTTAACAAGTAAACTTTATAAACCTGATGATTTACACTTGAAGTGTATGTAGGTGGGATGAAATGCCGACGATCAATTGAAAATTTTGACCTTTCGTATTGAAAATATGGATTTTTTTCCCAAAACACCAAAAAATTATTAGGACTTTTTGGGAAAATATCCATATCTTCATGTCTTCAATATGAAAGGTCAACATTTTCATTTGATCGTCGGCTTTTCCTCCCAGCTACACACACTTTAAGAATATATCATTAGATTTATAAATTTACTTCGAGGACTGTTATATATCAAGAATGTAAAAATTATCAAATTTTAATAATTTGTCATAAAATTTGTATTATATCTTGAATTTCACAAAATGAAAATTATTTGATATCAGAAAGACATTCTGCGTATTCAGAATGCAATTCGATATGTCTGGTGTTCTCTCATGTCCCACAAAAATACTTTCGAAACGCTTAAAACGCTCATTCCAGATCCAGTACCTTTATTTTCATGAAACAGATGATCTGCTTCACATGGCCGTTCATTTAATTGTTGAAACATATAATTTTATAATCTGCAGCACTTATTATATTTTATTCACTGAATAATATAATTTTCTTAAATTATGCAGGGAAACAATAAACTTGACGTTATTAGTATTTCCCATTTAGTCAATGGTCTCAAAAACAACTATGTATAAACGTACATATTTTGTTTATACAGTGTTAATGATTGAAGCAGCAGAAAGACCTGCTCTCTTGATGCGTAACTTATCGGCCTATATTCCAAACTTTGAAGCAAATCATTATCTTAAAATTAGAGTATCCCTTGGGCATGTTGGGGTGGTGTTTGTTTTATTTTTTGCTAACGATAGCTTCATGGTGTGGCAATTACATACATGCCTTATGCGCGCTTTATTTGTTTTTGTTTTTTGTTTGTTTGTTTTGTTTAAAAATATTTCTTGTATGCTGTTACGTTTGGTCTAAATCACATAAAAGTATACATATTAAGAATGGCAAAATTACTTTAGTTTAGATAGGAGACCAGGTTGCACATGAACCGCAAAATCAGTAAGTCTACCTCTTATATTTTTCATGATTTCTTTTTACGTACCGTCAGTGCAAATGACTCCAGCATCTCTAGAATGTGTACACGTAGAAGCAGAGACTCCCAATCCATTATGGCTGCATTGGCCCAAGCTGCTTTCAGTTCCATAACATCCCACATTATCCATCCATATAACTCCATATCCGTGTCCAAAAAAGGCATCCTTAAGAGCTGCAGGTGATGCATGTGGAAGCCCAAGCTGCTGACATATTACCTTTGCATCCTTTGCATCCCAACTGTTATCACATACGGTACCCCAGATGTTACTAACAAGAAGCTCAACTCGACCCTCGTTAGAATTGCTTCCACTGACAATACGATATTGAGTTGGCCCTGTGATATAAGAAGTATCGATGTGTGTATTTATATATTAACATGTAGCTGTTGACGTTCAAGTCAAAATGCCATTTTATAAGCCAATACACATTGTCAGAGCGTAAAAGCTGATTCAAAAAGAAGTAAACTTATGTTTGTGGCGCTTTTATACAAATTCTAGAAGGATTCCCGCGCTGTAAATGAGAATATCATTGAAAAGAGCAGATTTTTGATGTATACAGTGCACTTGCAATGTACCAAGTTTTTTGAAAATGACAACAGCAATCGCGATATAAATATCAGATGCACTAACCGGGCAAAATACCAGTACCTCCGCGCAAGTATTTATGGGTACGCTCTCGCGCGAGACACTGTTTGTGGTACACACGCGAGTTCGCGAGTGTTTATTGGCCCGACGAGTAGGACCTAATTTTATTTTAGCCACATACCATTTATATTGCTCAATAAAGATGAACCGCGAAAGTCAACCACTTAATTGGTCAATATAGATGGTCTGTGGCTAAAAAAAATGAGGTCCTACTTGTTGGAATAGAGTTTATGGAAAAGTGTTGTTTATGGGTGCGCACGCGCGTGTGCAACTCTTTGTGGGTACACACGTGCGTTTGAAATTGTGTATGGGTATACACGCGCATGCGCAGGTGTTTATGGGTATGCAAAGGTCATCAAAATAGATTTTTACTTTTTACGTACCGTCAGTGCAAATGACTCCAGCATCTCTTGAATGTGCACACGTAGAAGCAGAGACTCCCAATCCACCATGGCTGCATTGGCCCAAACTGCTTTCAGTTCCATAACATCCCACATTATCCATCCATATAACTACATATCCTGGTCCAAAAAAAGCACCCTTAAGAGCTGCAGGTGATGCATGTGGAAGCCCAAGCTGCTGACATATTACCTTTGCATCCTTTGCATCCCAACTGTTATCACATACGGTACCCCAGATGTTACTAACAAGAAGCTCAACTCGACCTCGGAAGAATTGCTTCCACCGACAATACGATATTGAGTTGGCCCTGTGATATAAGAAGTATCGATTTGTGTATAATTATATTAACATGTAGCTGTTGTCGTTCAAAACAAAACGAAAAAAGAAAGAGTCCCGCGTGATTTATAAGCCAATATACATTGTCAGAGTGTACATGGTGTACAAGCCGATTAAAAAAGAAGCCATATTTGTGGAGCTTTTGTACAAAATCTAGAAAAAGTACGCTGTTAATGAAAATATCATTGAAAAGAGCAGATTCTTAACGTCGAATATGAAAAAAAAAAGTTGTATTTGCATACTCAAACCCGAGTTATACTTATTTGAATAAAACCAAACATGTTTGTAGCTGCATACCCAGCAAACACAAAATGTTTTACAGCAAACGTTTAAATGTCGGCATATATAAAGGGTATAAAAACGTTTTAATAACATTCCAAAAACATTTTTGAAAACTTGAAACAAAACATTCTAAACAGAATTTTATTTTGGGGTTGAAATAATATTTTGCGAAAAATGTTCGCCCAGAATATTTGCAATAACGTTTTCAAAACGTTTTCATGACCTTTGTATCGGTGACTTCGTGCAAGCTAGACGTGTTTTTCTGGAGCTCCGGAGCTCTCTCTTTTTTAATCAACTTTTTGCATATATTTTTCAAAATTTTTGGATGTCTTCATTGCCTAACTGGCTTTTATCATTGGATGTTTAATATAGTGAACTTTGTGGAGTAACTGTGAATTTATGTTGAGAACTTTGATGTATTTTTAACTTCGAGTGTGAAGACCAACGAGTCACCGGGAAGCAGAGAGAGGAATTCGGCGGAGTTTACATTATCAACCAACAAGCAAGGATCTTCAAGTGCAACACAGCAACGGAACGTGCAATCTTTTCATCGTGTCTTCAACCATCTTTAAGTTATTTTTATCAACTAGTGGCAGTGTTATATGTGAAATTTGTGAACTTTTTGGATGTATTTTATGGCTACAAGCAGCAGTGGTGGTTTCTTCAGTAAAATTTTTAGCCCAGCAGAATAGGATTTGGAGTGCAATTGGTAGGCGTGACAGTACATATACAGTACAGAAGCAGAGCAGAGGACATCGCATCGGTGGATCATTTTTGTGCAATACATGTTATTTATCATCATCCATCTTGTAATCGTGTATCATCTGAAATATAGCATAGTTTCTTCATTATCTGGTGTATGGGTCATTGTGATATTGGTGCAATATTTGTGATTTGTGTCATCTTTGGTTTTGGCGGGAAAGCGGCGGCCATTTTGAATCCGACCAAATAGGGTGTGGCGCAGGAGCAGAGATCGGAGCAGAAATCAAGCAAATGAACTTCACAGACCTCGAGATAAAGGGAAGTAGACATTTCATATTTTTTCATATCATTGTATGTTGAACTTGAAGAGGAGAACAAATCTTTGCAGCAAAACATTTCATTTTGTGTCAACTATACATCTTTCGTTTACATTGTGCAATTGTAAATTTTTTGGCAGCAGCAGCAGCATAAAACGTTAGCAGAAGTAGCAGGAGATAAATCATAATTTTCCAGTTTAAGTGTGTGTATTTTCCAGCAAAACTCTCATCATGAATATCAGTGGTGTTGTGAACATAGTATTAGTCTACTTATTTGTGAAACATTGTATGACGTGTGTGAACGGGCGTACATCTGAAACAGAAGTAAATCATTCATTAGACAAGTTAAATTCGTGGGATGGAGGTTTTTCTCAGACAATAGCTAGAGTGGATTGTACAGCAGGTTCAACTTTGTATATTACTACATATAAATTGTTGTCTAGACCAAGATATATCAATATCCAGCTTCGTCCAAACAGACATATTGGCATCTGCATGATCTTATTGTTATCAGGTGATATCAATCTAAACCCTGGTCCAGTCAAGTGTGAGAGCTGTAAAGTTCCAATAATGAAAAATCGCAGAAAAGTGCAATGTGTTGAGTGTGACGATTTATACCATGCAAATTGTGCCAATATTTCCTCGAAAGAATACAAAAACATTATCAAACAGAACCAGGAATGGTTTTGCCCACTTTGTAAACCAGAGCCTTGTGGTATGTGTGATAATCTGGTGACAAAATACCAACAGGGACTGGAGTGTGACAACTGTGAAAAGTGGATCCATGCGCAATGTGGTGGAGTTGATAATGAAACTTATTTACAATTCGAAGGAAAAAATTGCACCTGGATATGCCCAATGTGTGACATAATGAATTTCTCAGACTCCCTATTCAATTCATTTTTGGATTGCAGTACCAGCAACCAATTTTCCAGTTTGAGTGACAATGACGATGGAAATTCAACCTTCTCTGACGTATCTGACGACCACTGTCAGATTCCTGATCGCAGTACCCCCGGTAAAAAAGCAAAAAAAAAGTTTCTTCTAATAAAGCAAAAACAAAGAAGAGTAGCAGGGAATCAATACGTATTATGTTACTGAACTTCCAGAGTATTGGTAACAAATCGGCCGATATCAAAGTGCTTATTGAACAATATAAACCTGATATCATTCAAGGCACCGAAACTTGGCTTTCGCCGAACATTAAAAATTCTGAAATCCTCCCGGACTCGTATGATGTGTTTAGGAAGGATAGGCAAGAGGGGATCCATGGTGGAGTTCTACTTGCGTGCAAGAAGGATCTCATCATGACAAGGCGGGAAGAATTTGAAACAGAAAATGAACTCATGTGGAACCAACTTGAACTCCAGGGGCGCCACTCGCTACTGATTGGCACCGGTTATAAACATAAACATGACAATGTAAAATTTGTCACCGATCTTGAGGTTTCTCTTGACAAAATTGAAAAGAAAGGCAAGGGCTATAACATTATCCTGGCAGGCGACTTCAATCAAGCAAATATTGACTGGAAAAATAGCACAGTCATCCGCGATCACCCGCATCTAAATCCACAGCAGAGCTGCTTCTTGAGACTACAACAGGTTTTGGTTTAAACCAGCATGTGTTGGAACCTACAAGAAAAGACAGTATCTTGGATCTTGTATTCACTAATAATTCAAGTCTTGTGAGAGATGTCAAAGTTGATCCAGGACTCAGTGATCATTACATGGTAATCACCGACATAGATTTGAGAGCAAAATGGAAGAGACAACCAAGACGGAAGTACTTCGTCAGGCGGAAGGCAAATGAAGATTTGATTAATGAGGAGTTGAGTACCTTCAAGGACAAGTATTTTAGCATGGGAAATGTCTCTGTGCAAGAAAAGTGGGACAATCTTGAAAGTGAAATAAAGACAGTCATGAATAAGCACATTCCTCAAAAGACAGCTGCTAAACCAAACAGTTTGCCATGGTTTAAGAGATCACACCACAGACTCAGACGCAGGAAGCAGAGGGCTTTTAACATGGCGAAAAAGTCGCAAAGTAGTGATGACTGGAAAATTTTTTTGTCTTGCCAGAAAGAACTTAAGAAATCTCTCAATGAATCCGAGCGTGAGTTTGTTGCAAATAATCTTACCACTGCAATGAAAGAGAACACCAAGCAGTTTTGGTCATACATGAAAAGACTGGGTAAAAGTGAAAGCGGTGTCGCAGATCTCAAAGTTAACAATAATATCATTAGCGATGGGAAGGAAAAAGCAGAGGCATTGAACGCACAATTTGCTAGTGTCTTTACAAGGGAAGACAAGGAAGCAATTCCTACACTTGGCAGTAGCAGTATTCAAGACATTCCAGATTTAATTATTCATGAAAAGGGGGTTTTAAAGCAACTCCAAGAACTGTCTCCGAATAAAGCAGCAGGACCTGATGAGATACCTCCATGGTTTCTCAAAATGTTTGCTGAGAAACTTGCGCCGATATTTACAGACTTGTTCCAAGCCTCTGTTGATCAAGGGACTCTCCCCCATCAATGGAGGGAGGCAACATTTGTGGCATCTTTAAAAAGGGGGACAAAGCCGTGCCTGAAAATTATAGACCCGTTTCGTTAACAAGCGTCAGCTGTAAGATTCTGGAGCACATTATACATTCACATGTTATGGATCACTTGGAGCAGCATAATATTTTGGTTGATTCACAACATGGCTTCAGATCTAAGCGCTCCACTGAAACTCAACTCATTTTAACTGTTGATGATATTGCAAGAGCTTTGGAACAAGGGGATTCAGTGCACATGGCAGTTCTAGACTTCTCCAAAGCCTTTGATAAGGTTCCTCATGAACGCCCACTGAATAAGCTTCATCATTACGGGATTAGAAACAACCTTCATCAATGGATCAGAAGTTTCCTATCAAATAGGACCCAGAGAGTTGCATGTGAGGGCAATTTTTCATCACCCAAAGAGGTCCTTTCTGGAGTACCACAGGGGACGGTGTTGGGGCCGTTGTTGTTTTTAACCTATATAAACGACCTCCCGGACATGTTGAGCAACCAAGTAAGACTCTTCGCAGACGACTGCCTGGTGTACTCTACAGTGTCAAATGAAAGGGACATGGACTCTCTACAAGCTGATCTAAAATCTCTTGAAACATGGCAGGAGACCTGGAAGATGAGCTTTAACCCTTCCAAATGCACGGTCATGGAAAGAGAAACCCTCCACACAGAGACTATATTTTCTGCGGGCAAGTTTTACAGCAGCCAAACTCAAATCCTTACTTAGGGGTGCAGCTGGATAACAAGCTGAACTGGGGAGAACATGTTACAAACACAGTTAACAAAGCAAACCGGACTCTGGGTTTCCTGAGGAGAAACTTGTGGTTTTGTCCAGGGAAGTGAAGTCTACTGCATATCTAACGTTAGTGCGTCCAGTCTTAGAGTATGCTGCGGGTGCATGGGACCCATACAGGGCGGGACTCATAAAGAAGATTGAAAGTGTGCAGAGAAAAGCTGCAAGATTTTGCACAGGGGATTACCAAAGAGAAAGTATTGTCACTCAAATGCTGGAAGATCTCGGATGGGACACTCTAGCTGTCAGAAGGGAGAGAAATCGTTTAGCTATGTTTTACAAAATTCAAAATGAGTTGGTAGGAATCAACAAAGAAGCCTATATTCAAACTTCTTCTGCTGCGGGTTTGAGAAGAAACCACCACCTACATGTTGAAATTCCATTCATCAAGAAGGACGTCTATAAAACTCATTTTTCCCAAGAACTGGAAGGGCATGGAATTCCCTCACTCAAACCACTATATCAGCCCCATCTTTAGATATATTCAAGAAAAACCTCTAGCTTGCAGGTCACCAAATAGTTAGCGATTTGCGGTTTTCGCCCTGCTGACTACAACTTCAGAAGGTTCAGAAGGTTATATAACCCGACATTTAAATGTTATCAAAACGTTAAAAAAAAAAACCCAAAAAACAACATCCTAAGAATAGTTCAGTTTTGCATTGCTTCAGAGATGATTTATTTTACTTGGTTTACAGGTGAGCTAAGACTAAAGTATAGACCTCTTATAGAATCACTATATAGGCCCAACACTGAAATGTAAATTGCGTTTTTTTAAAGTAGCCGAAATCCCAAATCACATTTGAAATTGGCAGACCATGGGGTTCTTGTGTTTTGAGTTTCTTTCATAAATTCTATAATTTATATGAATATTCAAAGCAGAATAGAATGTATATGTAACGAATGCACGTTTCAATCAAAGGGCTAATGAGGTCAGAATAGGCCTACTCTAATTCCCTGACATTCTTATCTTTAAAAACTAAATTATTTTTTCGACCAAAACGACCACAACTTGATCGCATGTCCTTAATAACAGCACAGCTCAGAGTTTTTTCATACTGTGAAACTGGGCTACTTTCAGAAGTTTTATGATATCATCATCATGATCAAAAAAGTCACAAATCTAATGCAAACTGTGTGTGTTTTGGTACACTTTATGAAAGCAAGAGTTTTCACATTGAATTTATAGTTAGCATATGTGATGCGGAACTGAAAGTAAGCTTGCTGCATAAGCAGCACAAACATGTTCTTGATAATGATGCCATGATTTTGCTTTATCTTGATCAATGATGTGTTAAAATATTGAGACAATAATGCTATTTCTGAAGGTTATACGATGTATTGTTGGTCGAAGCAGCAGAAAAAAAGTTCACAGCATTTTGCGAATGGTAGTGAGCTTTAGCAAAAACTGCAATGCTCAATCCATAGCGAACGTGTAGAAGAATTCAAATATCACAGATATACTACTTTTGTAGGTTCTGTGGTTCTTGAGTTATGTTGTAAAGAGGGCTGAAACAACAACACTTTTGTAAAACGTACATAACTCATTAACACCAATAAATTCAAAGTATATGATTTGTAGAATGAACTTTTGCAAAACAGCAAAGCGTTATTTTTCAATAATATTGATTCAGATAATGCAAATCGATTTTTCTTGGCTGCTTCGACCAACAATACCGCGTATACCCTTAAGGCAGAGTTGTAGTGAAAACCGTAAATCCACAGGGTATGTAAGCAATACGAGGGCGCTATGTACATGGCATGATAAACATGTACGCTGTGCACTGATCCATCAAAATCAGCTGAAAAGTGAGCAAATAGGGTACATTGGATGGACCCTGGAATGCAGGCTTGCAAATATTTGCACAAAAAAAATAACATCAACATAGTTCTACTTGTCTGCAAATGATACAGTTAATTTCTGTACTGGAATCGACAGGAATCCAAACTAAATTTCAATTTTTCCCAAAAATGCAAAAAAACACAAAACTAGCCCCCTCATTACTCCTGATTAATACAATTATCTATATTTTAACTTTAATGATCTGTTTTGGCTACTATTAGGTATGGCATATGCACAATAGTAAGACAACGGTTTCCCATTTACTAACGTTACATTAGTTGTTTTCAAAATTCACACTTTTACCATTTTAAGAGAAAATATGACACTTTTGGGTTAAATTCATGACTGAACGACACTTATGAGATCCATTGAAACATAGATTATAGGCCAAACAATTTATATCCATATTTTGGTTATGAATAAATATAATTATCCTATATCATTAAATATTGATAAATTCATTGATGATCATTATTGTATAACAATAAAATAAGCGACAAATATTGAACAATAGCAGCTCAGATGGTGAAAAATTAAGAATTGTGGTCATTTTCTAACAAATAATGGTGATGAGCTGTGATGTTAAAAACGGATGAGTATTTCTATCTTTTTTTTAAGTCCGTGTCTCGCCCCAAAAAGAATGAGTAATATGTTGTAGTAACGTTTCACCAACCTTGGTTAAAAATATCGTAACAATCGGCTACCGTGTATGTATTTTACCGCAATTGTGACGTGTCATGTCAAAAGGAGACACTTTTGGGCAGGATCGTAAATGGAGAAATAGCTAAGAATCTGCCCGGAGGTGATTTTTTTCACAATTTGGGTTTACTGCAAATTTGTGATGTTATTAATGTTAAAAATATTGTCTGATAGTTTCAGACCGGAATATAACTGGCATATTGTATTTTTGGAGACATTTTTCAAGGGAATTCCTACTCTCAACATTGTCAATAATATTGTTAAAAGCTGAAAACTCAATTTTATAATACCGTAACTTACGAACTCAATATCTTCGCTTAGGAATGTCCGATTTCATTGGTGAAAACGGCGTTGTGGAGCAAAATATCTCTATATTTAAGATTAGTAAAAACCTCCAAATTGATAACCTGCCCAAAAGTGTCTGCTTTTGACATGACACAATTCGTCGGCTGTATTCCATAGTGGCGTATAGTGATTTTTGGTCATGTTTTTGAAAATTGGCACATATGTTTTTAAAGATGTTCTCTTTCATTTTTCTAAGTCTCATCAGTCATAATTAGCTAATTAATTAGTAATTAATTAATTAAATGTGGCGTATAGTTACAAAGGGACATTTTTTGTATTCCATAGTGGCGTATCGACCATACGCCACTTTTTATACACATTTTATAATTATGAAATATCGGCAAAAATGAAAAACATCGTATGTCATAGTGGCGTACACGTATCGGACCTATACGCCACTATGGAATACGAACGACGAAAAGTAACGCCATAGGGATTACACAGCGACCAAGGTGGCGTACGGTTAACGTTAGGTTAGGGTATTGCGTTTTGTTTGTTTTCCATAGTGACGTATAGTTTTATTTTCAGTTTGCCAGCAATAGTATGTATGTATTTCTTTTGAAAAATATATAACAATAAAATCTATTTAGTTTACTACAGAAATTTCACATCATTTACAAAATATAATGAATGTCTGATTTACACAACTCGATTTTAAATTGGCATTTCTTTAAACCCGATTTTCTCGAAAAGTTGTTTATTCGCGGCGCCCCACTATACGCCACTATGGAATACAGACGACGAATTGTTCTCCCTGCATGTGCCACTTTTTTACCTTACTTTATAACTCAACACACTTGTTACAAGGTTTAAATACATTAAATATCACTCCAACAACCAATGCGACCTACATGCTACGCTGAACCTATCGTACTATCAATACAGAATGCATCAGTGAAGCGTGTGCTCGAGCCCCAAACTAAGATGTGGGGTTTCATCTACATTTGTTTTTGGCTAGATTTTTTCCTTTGTTCCCCATAAAAGAACGCATCACTAAATCTAGTGCTAATATTGTATGCGGTAGTGGTTATTATGATCATTTCATATACTCAATGAAAGTTAAACATAATTATTTAAATATTCAAAGGCAAAATGTGTCTCGGAATGTTGATCAATATTTATCCCCGTGATAATCTCAACAATTTGCCCCCTTTTTTTAATTTTATTTACTTCTCAGCTCGGAAAAAGCACAATTTCATTGTTAAAAGCAGTGGCGGCGGAAGCATTCAAATTGGAGGGGGGTGGACGAGCATATTTTGTTCCGGTTTTACTGGGATTTCATTTGTGCTTTTGGACGACGTAGTGGCGTATCTATAGATGGCGGATACCTTCAAAGACGTCTAAGATGCATTCTTAGGCGTCTAAGATGCAATCTTAGGTGTCTAAGAATTTCGCGGTAGACTTAAATCAACGAATCACAGGACCAGAAATCCCAAACAACCAATCATCTTAGGCGTATTCAATTATTGACCAATGAAATCTTAGACGCCTAAGATTTTACACGCCTAAGAATTCGTACACGTCTAAGATTGATACTTTAGTGATGGACGGTATAACCCTTTTGATAGCTCGCAAAAGCACCTTGGAAGACTACTAGCGGCTCGTATTACAGATACCATGTGCAGTGATCGAAAGTACCACGGGATAATCAGTTCCGTCATCTCTGGTACAGTTCAGTTTATCTATAGGAATAAGTTTCGAATAGAAGTGCCGTTATAATCCGGCAGAATGGCAAATCGCCGCCCCATTTTGTACCAGGTTATAGAGAAGGTTGCCGAAATAACACGACCAACACGGCCTTCAACAACATCATTTATAAAAAAAAAGTGTGGCTGCAAGTCTGCAAGCAATTTTGACAGGTCGAAAAGGGACGCAAGCAATTCTTTTCAGGGCACCTTTTAAATAACCATAACATGCTCTAAAATCAGTGGCAATGCTGTGCTGGGGGAGCGTCTTGGGGAAAAATTATAACCCTCCATTGCTATGGACATTGGCGCCAATCCAGCTTGAAATGTGGGTAGAGAATCAGCCTGAATTGTCAAATAGTGGCTGATCGAAAAGAACATAACAATGGGCCGCGCGCCATGGCTATCATGGCTATGGAGAGAAAATGAGTTCATTAAAAACACACCACCCAGCCATTATTCGAAATGTTCTCTAACGCACAACGTCCGTCGTACGTTTTGATCGGAATTGCGATACCGTCCATCACTAGTCACGGTCAAATGGTCAATATTGGACGTCTAAGAAAAATCTTAGGCGTGTAAAATCTAAGGCGTCTAAGATTTCATTGGTCAATAACTGAATACGCCTAAGATGATTGGTTGTTTGGGATTTCTTGTCCTGTGATTCGTTGATTTAAGTCTACCGCGAAATTCGTAGACGTCTAAGATTGCACCTTAGACGCCTAAGAATGCATCTTAGACGCCTTAGGTTAGGCGTATTATCTTAGGCGTATTTTGAAGGTATCCGCCAGTGACATACGCCAATATGTCGTAAATATGTGACATACACCAGGTCATAAGCAAGATCAGACCTATCAAATGTGTAACAACCAGAAGTAACAAGAAATAGCACACACTGCTTGTGTGTAGGTAAGCACAAAAGAAATGGTCAAATTCTGTTGTATATGCCTATTGTGATTGTGCAAGCGTGACCTTGTATGCAGATACACTAACATGCACACTGGCACACAGTTTTTCCACCTATATCTATATGAATAAATCTATGTTTTTTGCTAACATGAAACCCTATAATTGATATTGAAGCTTAAATGTCATTTAAAAAGATCATAATGACAGCATTTAACCTAAGAAATATAATGAAATATAATGTAGGCCTAGAATACTACATGTTAACCATGTTGACTATAGAAATCAAAGGGCATTACATGCTCTGTCAATTGGTCCATTGTTAAATATCTCTGAACAAGCCATACTGCAGTTACTGTCCGTTTTCCTATACACAATACACAGTGCTCTTTCCCATTGACGCGTGACCTCTACAAATAGCCCTACGTTAAAAGTATGGGGATATGACTAGTTAACGTCGCTGTGTGAAAAATAACCGGCCAATATTAAAAGTACTCTTCTAGAGTTCTAGAAAATATAGTTTTTAACATGTCCTAAATTTTTGCTAATTTAGATGTTTGGAAATATTCGTACTTTGGTGTTTTAGTTAATGTTATAGGTAATAGTACATTGCCTAGTTAACGTCGCTGTGTGAAAAATAACCGGCCAATATTAAAAGTACTCTTCTAAAATTCTAGACAATATAGTTTTGTAACATGTCCTAAATTTTTAGCTAATTTAGGTGTTTGGAGAGGGTCGTACTTTTGTGTTTTAGGAAGGACATGTAAACGACAGATAACACCAAAAATATGAAGAAATTATTTCCAAACCGTGTTAAGTCAACAATCATTATGTTGCTCATTTTCAAGAATGCTGGTTTACAAAAAGCACGCCATTGTCTGATTTCGTGAACAAAGCCACACATACCATTGTTTCCTTTCGTTTCCTTTATAATCGGTTACCCAACTGAAGCTATGAATACCAGCTTTATTGCGATATCGCACATGAAAACAGACACTTGTGCACAACCAGAGAAGATCCGATTTTATCGGTTGAGCTGTTTCAATGAGTGTTATCTTGGTTTAATAGCTTTTAATGGGGTTAAGTCCTGCAAAGGTCGAGATGTATTCTACTGTAGACATGACTGCATCATGCATCTTTAAAAATGGACTGATCTTTGTAAAAATGGTGTCAAAATTATTGGAAAGAGCTATCTACTCTGTTTTTTAGTACTTACTGCCAATCACATGTTCATTAGTATGTAAAACTTTGAAGAACAACATTAGAAAAATACTGCTACTACAGGGGTTAATTTAAGCAGAACCCAAGCTTGTAATCACTGTTAAAGTCAATCTTAAAAAGTGGAATGATCATGGAAATCATCTCCTCTGAGCTCCTTGTGCATTTTTTTTGTCATCCTAAAGATGATTATTTTGAACTATATCATTTGTTCATTTCATACGATAGAGTTCTGGCCGATTTTTTTACACTTTTCACATCCAGGGGTGAGTTTAACAAACTTTCATTCACTTTCTTAGGAAACCATTACATAACATTACTCAATATCAAAACTTCATTCACAAAAAATAGATCCTTACACAACTTAATCTTTGCCTCAGGGATATTGCTGAGAATCTTAGCTTTTATATGATACCCTATTTGTTAGGAATTATCTTCAAATTCTCTTAGAAAATTAAACATAAATGAGGCTACATGAGCTCGGTTGTTACGCATTACAGGCCAATAAGAGTGCCTCGTTAAGAAATTAAGTGCTAAATAAGCAGTTAATTAAGAACTTTATTTTTGTTTTTTTGGCTGAAATATATACCTTAATATCTTATTCATAAAAAGAAACAATTATAATGATGTTAATAATAGTTTAGACTGAATTCTACCAATTAAAAGATCAGTGGTGGGTACACAATGCAATTGGTATGTCTAATCTTGCTTATGACCACCACTATTTTGGTATATCGCGACTGTGTTGCCAATATGGATATGAATTCAACTTTTATTCGACATACTGGCATATCTTTTTGAATGGAGAACAATTTTTTTAATGGATATACTGGCGTATAAGTTTAATGACTAATTACAATTCATTGGTGAATGACAACAATGTATTTCATACGTTAAATGTAACTTAAATATTTATATTTTCGCATCCCTTCAAGAAAATGGGACATTTTTTAAATTAAAATTGTGGCAATGTATGCCAAATTGTTAAAAGTTGCAAAACTTCAGATGCAATTATCTCAAATCGGCGATTTTCGTGATAGACCACTATGCCATCCGAGCAAAGAATTAATGTTTTATTACTTGTTTTGTATTGTACAGGGGGTTAACATTTTTAGGCTATCAGCTAGTCGTTGCACCTCCTCTATCTATTTGTTATCTTTAGTTTTGATATATAAATTGGTGTTTTGTTAGATCGAAATGGGCCGTCTCTCACCCAATGACACAGTATTTTGTACATTGCTTTCACCTAATGCCAAAAATAATGCTCTCACCCAATGAGCCAATATTTAGTATATTTTGCGCTCACCGAATGCCCCTAGTGTGAACGTCCATTTCTTCAATCCTACGAGTCTCACCTTAATAATTTTGCACGTATAGGTGGGCAAAATTTTCTCAAATAAAAATATCATAACGGAAAGATTTAATATGACTGTGTCTGTATTTTTCTTGATTTGAAAGTCGTAACTGTAAAAATCGAAAAATGTACTACATCATATAATTATTGAAATTTTAATATCATTAAAACAAACAAACTTTAAGACAGGATAAAGTGTACTTTTGTTCTACTTGTCTGGAATTTCCAAGTATGTAGCTTACTTTTAGGATACAATAAAAAAACTAGTGGCAAATGGTGGTCATAGACCACAAACCTAGCTGGGGTGTGTTGAAGTTGTGGAGATATGTGACCCCTGCAAAATGTTCCAAAAATGTTCCTAGGGTTTTGAGGTTTGTTGTCACCGAGTTTGAGTCCCATACTCCTTACATAATGTTCAGAAAATAAGTTTTCTAAGATTTACCCCAAATAAACTTTGACCTGCACCCTCTGTCAACTGCATGATGTTCCATAACGTTCCCATGGTCATGAGGTTTCGGTTACCACCGAGTTTGAGCTCCGTACTTCTTACATATGTCCAGATAATGAAATTCTAAGATTTGACCCCAGATAACCTTTGACCTGACCTCTGCAAAGTATTCCAAAATGTTCCCCTGGTCATTAAGTTTTTTGTCACCGAGTTTGAGCCCCATATCCCTTAAAGATGTCCAGATAATGCATTTCTAAAATCTGAACTTTGCATGACCTTTGACCTGACCCCTGCAATATGTTCCCCTGATCATGAGATTTGTTGTCACTGAGTTTGAGCCTCATACCCATTACAGATGTTCAGAAAATGAAATTATATGATTTGACCCCAGATAACCTTTGACCTTACCCTGCAAATGTTCCAAAATGTTCCCCTGTTCATTAAGTTTGATGTCACCGAGTTTGAGCCCCGTACCCCTTACAAATGACCAGGAAAAATTGATGTCACCGAGTTTGAGACCCGTACCCCTTACAGATGTCCAGAAAAAATATTTGACCTCTGTATGACCTTTAACCTGAACCTTGGAAAATGTTTCCTTGGTCATGAGATTTGTTGTCACTTCGTTTGAGATCCATACCCTAACAGATGTCCAGATAATGCAATTGTAACCCCAGCTAGATAAAGAAGCATCGGATAGAAAAACAGGACCTAGCTGGGGGGGGGGGTGTAAATCTATAGTATTATACTGACACACATGTATATACGAGCACGTGTCCGGCGAGTCAAATCGATATAATGTATTGTCCATGTAGAGGCCCATTTATTGTCGGATTTCTGTATATAGATGAGTTGACCTATGATGTCACATGTTTACATTCAGACCGCCCTCTGTTGTTTCAAGCCAGGCAAAATAACACAGGAGTGACCACATAAATCTTTTTAAAACTCAACTTTTAAAAACCTTTGAAGTTTGTGTGATATTATGTATATAGCTTGACCCAGCAAACACAAAACGTTTACAAAACGTTTTTGTTAGGTTCTGGTTAGGTCTTTTACGTCTTCGTCTTCCAAAACGTGCTTAAAACGTGTTTAAAACGTTGCGATTTGGTTATAATGTTGAAGCTTTAATTTCGTTTTATTAGGAAGTTCACAGGACGTGTTTTGAACGTTATAAAATAAATGTTATTTCGCGACGTGTATAAAACATTCGCCTGCAACTTTCTCAAAACATATTGTGCTGACGTCTGTTAAACGTTTCTTTATCAATAGAATATTGGAAATGTACAATAGAATGTAGGCCTAAAGAAGAATTTAAATTCTACAAGTAGAAATTTGATTTTAATTTATTCATAAACGTGTACAAGAAGATGACGCGTTTATTTGCATTTTGCATAGGCCTATGGAGTCAATATATTAAATAATTATTGCGATTTTGTATTTATATACTCATGCATAGTTCTATAGGCCTATATGTACACGTAGAACGCAAACATTTCAAAAAGTGAAAGGGAAGTTAAAGATTTCAAATGGTCCAATGAAAACGGTGTATATGTGCGTATACACAGCAAGACTATAATAGCACCCACGCAGAATATGGAAAGAATGCAACAGGTTGAACTTGACCTTAACGGTCACTCACCAAAGCAAGTACAGTACTGTGTACAACGTGTATGTATCAACTGTATTATTATGTAGACCTATGCCGGAATCTCACTGTGACACATGGAATAATTCCTCTATATATATTATCAAAGCATCAACGTTCTCCAAGAAGTGACATTTTCAGGTAGGCCTATAGTGATGTTTTTTTCCTTGATTTGTGTTACCGACTAACCACTTCCCTGTGAAAACGGAAAGTGTGTTGTAGTGTTTGTAATGCAAGTGTCTTGTTGGTACATGTATTGGCGGAATTATTAAGGTGCAAACATAATAATTATCCCAAACAGGTATTGGCATACAGGGATGTGTTTCTGCTTATCGTGTATATTTTTCCCGGGATCATGCGGATATTCCTGCCGGTAAAATAAAGAACCTGCTGCTGCTGTCGAACACGTAACTGTTGAGGTCATACGTATTACCTTTGGTGTGAATACTATCATCATCATGGTAGACGTATCACTACAAACGGTTCTCGTGTTTATACTACAGTTTTCGTCCGGAGTTTTCTTCACTTGGTCACTGTAAAACTGCCATGACCGCGTTTTTTCTTCTAGAAGCCGGACCTATAGTTTTGTATATTATGTATGATATTTTTGGTACTTTTGTAAAGTGTACTAATAAAAGTTTTCAATACGTCATTATAACGTTCTAAATACGTAGTAGAAATGTAACATACGTGCGTCCTGCAATAAAAACAAAATATACCATACGTTTTTTACGTTCCTATAACGTTTTCAGGACGTTTTGGACGTTTCTACAACGTGCGTAGTACGTTCGTTGCGTGCTCCAACGTCCGATACGTTTTATGTAGGTCCTGGATACGTCCTGGGTGACAGAGAGAAAGGTTTTTAAAACGTTGTTTACGTTGTGAAAACGTTTTTAGAACGTCTCTTAATAACGTTTTTAGAACGTAAAAAACCTTCAACAAAATTACGTGTTTAAAACGTTTTATCGAAACGTCTAGAAAACGTCAACGGTACTTTCTCAGAACGTTTTGAGAACGTTATTTGGTTAGCTGGGGATGCATTTATAAACAAGTTTGACAACATTTTTAGTATTATTTGCTTTGAAACCAAAGTTAATGAATAAAAATCAACTTCTTCCATGTAAACTATAGTATTTTTTGCCTGGCAGTTTTGATCACAGACCAAGAAAGGGCGTATCAAATGTAAACACATGTCAACTCATCTATAGAACACGCAGTTGACAACAATTGAGCGCTATTAATACACATTAATGTTTTTATGCAAATAGAATTCCAAAATATGGTACGTTTTCTGCCTTTGCTTGTCACGTTGTAGGCCTATGTTGAAGTTGCGATTATATGTTCAAATAAGTTTCAAAATGGATACGAACAAGAATTTATGTTTGGCGTGGAGTGGTGTGCTGTACACCCTAGTATTTAAGCTATTTATTACATTACAGGGATTATAGTCACTAGCCAAAATATTCAAAATCAATTTAGAAAATGATTGGTGTTGGTTTGTAGGATTAGCGGTGTCAAGGACGGCATCTTCTCCTACGTGCGCTGTAATTGCAATATGATATGTATAGGGGAAAGACCGACAATTTACACCCCCGATTTACGCCCCAATATATCTATTTAAATCATTTCAGAAAACACGTGTACATCTGGACCCATTTAACCCTCACTCACAAAACTTACAACTTACAAACTTAAACCTATACAAAGAACACCATTGCGCATGCATGCATTGCACGTCTCTCTGTTACCGCTTTGTATATGAAATCTGTGGTTATATTTCAAAAACAGAGCAAAAAACAGAGCGGAATGTGAAATGTGAAATCTGTTGCTATGTTTTCACAATCAGAGCGAAAAACGGAGTGGAATATAAAATATGGTGCTATATTTCAAAATCAGAGTGAAAAACAGAGCAGAAAGTCAAATATGTCGCTCTATTTCAAAACAGAGCAAAAGTCTGAGTGGAATTGCAGAATATGAAATATGTGGCTATGTTTCAAAATAGAGCGAAAAACAGAGCGGAATGTGAAATATGTAGCTCCGCCGTTAGAGGACGGCATCCTCTCTGTTTACTGCTCTGTATTTGAAATATGTGGTTATAATATTTCAAAAACAGCGGAATGTGAAATATGAAATCTGTGGCTATATTTCAAAAATAGAGCGAAAAATAGAGCAGATTGTGAAGATGTAGCTCCACCGTTAGAGGGCAGCATCATCTCTATTTACCGCTCTGTATATGAAATATGTGGTTATATTTCAAAAACAGAGCGGAATGTGAAATATGAAATCTGTTGCTATATTTTCAAAATCAGAGCGAAAAACAGAGTGGAATATGAAATCTGGTAGTATATTTCAAATACAGAGCGAAAAACAGAGCAGAAAGTCAAATATGGGTGATGTCGCTCTATTTTAAAAACATAGCGAAAGTCTGAGTAGAATTGCAGAATATGAAATATGTGGCTACATTTCAAAAATAGAGCGAAAAACAGCAGAATGTGTAGATGTAGCTCCACCGTTAGAGGGCAGCATCCTCTCTGTTTACCGCTCTGTATATGAAATCTGTGGTTATATTTCAAAAACAGAGCGGAATGTGAAATGTGAAATCTGTTGCTATATTTTCAAAATCAGAGCGAAAAACAGAGTGGAATATGAAATATGGTAGTATATTTCAAATACAGAGCGAAAAACAGAGCAGAAAGTCAAATATGGGTGATGTCGCTCTATTTTAAAAACATAGCGAAAGTCTGAGTAGAATTGCAGAATATGAAATATGTGGCTACATTTCAAAAATAGAGCGAAAAACAGCAGAATGTGTAGATGTAGCTCCACCGTTAGAGGGCAGCATCCTCTCTGTTTACCGCTCTGTATATGAAATCTGTGGTTATATTTCAAAAACAGAGCGGAATGTGAAATGTGAAATCTGTTGCTATATTTTCAAAATCAGAGCGAAAAAGCAGAGTGGAATATAAAATCTGGTGCTTATATTTCAAAAACAGAGCGAAAAACAGAGCAGAAAGTCAAATATGTCGCTCTCTTTCAAAAACAGAGCGAAAGTCTGAGTGGAATTGCAGAATATAAAATATGTGGCTATATTTCAAAAATAGAGCGAAAAACAGAGCGGAATGTGAAATATGTAGCTCCGCCGTTAGAGGACAGCATCCTCTCTGTTTACCGCTCTGTATATGAAATCTGTGGTTATATTTCAAAAACAGAGCGGAATGTGAAATATGAAATCTGTGGCTATATTTCAAAATCAGAGCAAGTGGAATATGAAATCTGGTGCTATATATTTCAAAAATATAGCGAAAAACAGAGCAGAATGTGAAATATGTAGCTCCGCCGTTAGAGGGCATCACCCTCTCTGTTTACTGCTCTGTATTTGAAATAATGTGGTTATAATATTTCAAAAACAGAGGGAAAAACAGAGCGGAATGTGAAATATGAAATCTGTGGCTATGTTTTCAAAATCAGAGCGAAAAACAGAGTGGAATATGAAATCTGGTGCTATATTTCAAAAACAGAGCGAAAAACAGAGCAGAATGTGAAATATGAAGCCCCACCGTTAGAGTGCAGCGTCCTCTCTGTTTACCGCTCTGTATTTGAAATATATGGTTATATTTAAAAAACAGAGCGAAAAACAGAGCAGAAAGTCAAATATGTCGCTCTATTTAAAAAAACAGAGCGAAAGTCTGAGTGGAATTGCAGAATGTGAAATATGTGGCTATATTTAAAAAACAGAGCAGAATGTGAAATATTTAGCTCCACCGTTAGAGGGCAGCATCCTCTATGTTTACCGCTCTGTATATGAAATTTGTGGTTATATTTCAAAAACAGAGCGGAATGTGAAATATGAAATCTGTGGCTATATTTCAAAATCAGAGCGAAAAAATAGAGCAGAATGTGAAATATGTAGCTCCACCGTTAGAGGGCAGTATCCTCTCTGTTTACCGCTCTGTATTTGAAATATGTGGTTATATTTCAAAAACAGAGCGGAATGTGAAATATGAAATCTGTGGCTACGTTTTCAAAATCAGAGCGACAAACAGAGTGGTTTTTTAAGAGATTACAAAAATTCATTTTTGCCATTAAAAGAAATTGTGTCTGGCGTAGATTACACTACAGTTTTTATTCCTAGGTCTCATTGATACCTTCAAATATTTTTATAATAATAGAGTGAATCCCCTGGCCCCTATAATTACGCACAAAAGATCGTCTCCCTTAATATCATTATATAAATCTACATCTTGACTAGACTGTCATGTCAATGTCAACTAGGTCAAAGACTAGCATATGCCACCACCATCAAAGGGTACCGTATGTGAGTCTTGAATTCCATCAGCACAAATATTAAGGTCTCTACATCTTCTTCTTTTGCTATTTATAGTTCTATGTTATCGTCATCTTCTTCTTCTCTATCTTCATTAAAAAAATTTTACAATTCTTTTTACGTACCGTCGGTGCATATGACTCCAGCATCGCGAGAATGTGAACAAAAAGAAGAGGAGACTCCCAATCCATTATGGGTGCATTGGCCCAAACTGCTTTCAGTTCCATGACATCTCACACTGTCCATCCATATAACTCCATACCCAGGTCCAAAAAAGGCATCCTTAAGAGCTGCAGGTGATGCATGTGGAAGCCCAAGCTGCTGACATATTACCTTTGCATCATTTGCATCCCAATAGTTATCGCATACGGTACCCCAGATGTTATTAACAAGAAGCTCAACTCGACCCTCGGTAGAACTGTTTCCACCGACAATACGATATTGAGTTGGCCCTGTGATGTAAAGAGTATTGATTTGTTTATATATTTCCATGTAGCTGTTGTCATTTACACCAAAAGGAAGAAAAGAAATATGTGATTATACCTAGGATTTTATAAACTCAATCAGACAAGCTGGGTAATACCACGGGTTTTGAATTATAATCAAAGCATTGTGATCCCGAATTTCGCGTGCGCATTGGAAGAGCGTTGTCATTACTTCTGATATAATGTTTGCTGTGCGGAGACGTGGTTCTTTTCCATCGCCTTGGTCGTTCGTCTTTACAATGGGCAGTAACCTGCAGTACCTCTGTGATTTGTAGGCCTAATACTCAACCATTTGGCAGTCGCGTTCATTAAAGTCAATTGAGGTCATGTATTTGACGGATGCGTAAATTTCCTGGTTCTAGTGGCAAGGCCAACGCAGGTGTATTTTTGGAAACGCTTTAAACCAGTTATATGGCACTACCGAAGCTATAGAACGCCGCGCATAAACTATATCTGGTTTTACCGTGATTTCGTGTTACCACTGTTTATTAATGATGAACTTTACCTTGTAAATCGACGTATTTGGGCCAATCATTAACACCGCAAGCTTCAACTTGAGACATAACATCGTTTTCTATCGTTTTGTGAACTTTTGCGATAAGGCCGTCAATAGCGCATGGCATTTTTACATCGTCGCCACTTCGCATTCATGAACTTGGACTAATTCGCGAATTCATCGCTGGTACGTTATCTAATTAAACGGCCGTGTGTGGGGGTGGGGGTGTGTGGGGTGTGGGGGGTGTGTGGGGGGTGTATGTGTACGCTTTAGCGGAGTTATGTATATATTATTAAAACGAGTTTTGGCAGCTCTGTTTGGATATTCAAAAGTCCAGTTAAAGTGTGAGAAACGTAAATCATATATTGGTCAAACCAACTTGTAACTTTTGGATTTTACTTACAACACGGCGTTTGTGTATGAAGCGAACATTGATTGACCGTTGCAATATGGGAGCTATTATTGAAATTAATTGATGTTTTTCTAATTCAAATCTTAGTGGATGTTTTTCGAATTCAAATTCAAAGACGATAAAATTGTTGCAGATGTTAAATTATAAACTGGTAAAACTGGGGTTATTGAAATAGTAATATTATTATTATATGTATATCGAGGGTTGAGGGCCTCAAGAAATGCCATTTAGAGGGAAAAAACTAGTTTAAAATAATATTCTTACAACTCACAATGTAAGCGTCTGATTGAACTTAAATTTGGTCCAAAAACCGGAAGTTGTATCATATTCACTATAACAAATGCCAATATGATTAAGAATCGTGGAATTTAAGATATTCTTCAGTATTCCTTTAAGTTCTCAGTTACGTCTTTCTGGCGTAACTGAAATCTATAATCTCTGAATTATGGAATGTGTTATTATAATCTCTTTAAAATAGACCAATGACCATTCAAATAATTTATTATGATATCCATTTCGAGTCCTGTAACTACACTAAAAATACTTTTAGATGGATAAGTGGGAAGTATCCGGTACTTCAACATAATTTTTAAGCTCCAGTGGCTATAAACATTACATAATGATGTCATGATGTGATACAAGCTAATTACATTAATATTAAGGGCTAATGTTATAAATGTCAAATCGTAAAACATACATTGTCTTTAACTCAATTTACTAGGAAATATGTGACTATACATCACGATTGAGCCGTAAATGTCCTAGATTGTATTCTGAGTTTAGTGTAAAATGTCCGAGTTACAGTGTAAAATGTGCATGAAGGTCGTATTCATAGGTACCTCAAACAGGCGCGGCATGCATCTCATTTAAACCAATCAATAACCCTTTCAGTCATGTTATTGTCATCTTCTTCTTCTCTATCTTTATTCTTTCTTTTTTTTTTATAATTATTTTTACGTACCGTCGGTGCATATGACTCCAGCATCGCGAGAATGTGAACAAGAAGAAGAGGAGACTCCCAATCCATCATGAATGCATTGGCCCAAACTGATTTCAGTCCCATAACATCTCACATCATCCATCCATATAACTCCATATCCTGGTCCAAAAAAGGCATCCTTAAGAGCTGCAGGTGATGCATGTGGAAGCCCAAGCTGTTGACATATTACCTTTGCATCCTTTGCATCCCAACTGTTATGGCATACGGTACCCCAGATGTTACTAACAAGAAGCTCAACTCGACCCTCGTTAGAATTGCTTCCACCGACAATACGATATTGAGTTGGCCCTGCGATATGAGAAGTATCGATTTGTTTACATATTTCCATGTAGATGTTGTAATTTAGGCCAAAAAGAAGAAAATCAATAGTCAGAAAATATGTGATTATACCCAGGATCAGTTCTAGCTCTTCTTCTTCTTCTTCTTCTTCTTCTTCTTCTTCTTCTTCTTCTTCTTCTTCTTCTTCTTCTTCTTCTTCTTCTTCTTCTTCTTCTTCTTCTTCTTCTTCTTCTTCTTCTTCTTCTTCTTCTTCTTCTTCTTCTTCTTCTTCTTCTTCTTCTTCTTCTTCTTCTTCTTCTTCTTGCTTCTTCTTCTTCTTCTCTTCTTCTTTTCTTCTTCTTCTTCTTCTTCTTCTTCATCTTCTTCTTCTTCTTCTTCTTCTTCTTCTTCTTCTTCTTCTTCTTTTTCTTCCTCTTCTTATTTTTCTTCTTATTCTTATTCTTATTTAATATTATTATATATTTAATTATTATTACTTAATTAAGTATTATTATTTAATTATTATTATTATTGTTGTTGTTGTTGCTTATTTACTTTTTTCTCTAAACATACCATCAGTGCAAATGACACCAGCATCATCCCGATGTACACAATTATGGACTCCCCATCCACCATGAGTGCATGCGTCCAAACTCATTTCAGTTCCACTGCACCGTACATCATCCATCCATATTGGTCCAGAACCTTGACTAAAGTAAGCCTTCCAAAGGACCGCTGGAGAACCATGAGGAAGTCCAAGTTGGCGACATATTACATTTGCATTATCTGCGTCCCAATAGTCATCACAAACTGTTCCCCAAATGTTGTTATACAGCACCTCAACACGACCTTCATTAGAATTGCTGCCATCGGCAAGGCGAAATCCAGCTGCCTCTGAAACATACACAATGCGTTGATGAATCAATATAATACCACCTCAGGTGATGTTTCGGAATAGTATTAATAATTTTCGCTGTTGAAAAAAACAAGCTGATTTGTTTATGTTTGGTGTAATTTTCACCATCACTGCGCCACCATGCCGGTTGATTTTTGGAATAGATAACTTGCTGCAACCATACTGTGGAACAAAAAGTAAACCATTGCTACTTAAAAAAACAAAAATATATGTTATGTCGTGAACCAAAACGTGGTGAATAATTGTGGTAAAAACAACCGGAAGTCGTGACCTATCTTTGGGATCAAATCAAAAACTCGATCGCCGGTTGCCCGCCAGATCCAAGCGATTCTGTCCGGTTGTCAGAGGTCACAGCTATAATGAATATTCATGAATGCATGAGTAGCAATCGCCGGAAATAAGTACACAGCCGGGGAGATTAATGTCGATATTTTTATTTCGCGATCACAATAACGCATACTTGAAATTTCACGGTCACAATGGCGCTTAGTTGAAAGCACTAGACGGTGATCGATTTTTCTTAGTCGTGTGTCAATTGGCTTGTCACCAAAGCAAATTAATTTTGGAAATGATTTCTTGTTAATGTTTAAAGTTACATGAATATATTACCATATATTATTGGTAATGGACAAATTATACCACTGTAAAATAGAATAGAGAGATTGTGATGTTCCAAACGCAGCACGTGGAACGTACGTTTTCACATACGTGTTTACATACGTTAATACGGTGTTAAATATATAGTCTCGGATCCAAACTGGATTGTGCTCATTCGTCATGAAGGAGAACAAGTCGGCTGGAATAAAGACTATAAATCTGATCTAATCTAATCTAGGTCGATAGAGGGCATAGTGACTGAAGTATTAACAGTAAGCGCAGGCTACTGACTCTCTGCCTAATTCAAACAGCCCGCTTTTGATTTTGACTAAAATTTTGACTTAACATGCTGCTTAAACTTAATTGTATTTTTGTGCTCCCTAAATATTATAGTTGCCCAAAAACATATATTTTGGTAGATTAAGGCCCGGTCACACTATGACGAATACGGGTGAACGGCAAGCGACGTTAAGCTGCGAATTGCAATTTTGAATTTACCGTCACTCATGGTGGGTTGCCGTTAGTTGTCGCTGACGAATCCTTTAGCGACCGCAGACGGTCGATATTATTCGTCGCGTTCGTCGGCTAATTTTCAACATGTTGAAAATTTTGTGACGACAAAAAAGTAGTTGTGATTCCGTTCAAATTTCGTTGGAGACCGCAACCCTCATTTCTTTGACGTTTCCATACCGTGCGAAGCCGTCTCTAGTCGTTTTGAGGTCGTCACAATTTCAAGTAACGAAATTGTAACGATATTGGTGCGACAGTGACTTGCGAATTTTGTCCGGAGAGTGACGGATATTGACTGTTGATGGCGGGTCGTTTGCGAGTACCTGCGGCATTGAAACGGTGGTCTGCAATGGGTTACGATTTTTAAACGATGGTCCACGATTTTAACCTTTTGTGCGATTTTGACATTTTTGACGTCAGTTCGATTTCAATACACTGTCCGGCACGATGTAATTTTGAAGTTCATATAAAGAAATATCAATAATAATCAAAAATATTAATATTTCTGATTATTATTGATATTAATATGGATTTTAATATTTTGACTATTATTGATACTGATATTAACATTTTTGATCATTATTGATATATCGATATTAATATTTTTGATTATTATTGATATTGATGTAATAGTTTGGATTATTATTGATATTGATTTTAATATTTTGATTATTATTGATATTTATATTTGTTTTATTATTATTATTGATATGTGTACTATTTTTTATTACCCCCAGATGAAATAAGGCACATTTTACTCAAAAGTTTTGCTAGGCATATCTGTCAGGAGTATCTCCATTTATTTGTAATCCAGAATTGGATTTAACTTTAGCTTATCCAATAAAATACGGACCAAAAGGTTACCGTTCCAATACATCAAACGTGGCCTAACTTCTCAAGAGAAAACTTCTCAAAAGAAATTTACATACATTTATTGAGTCAATCCTTTAATATAAATACCTTAGAAAAGTGCATAACATTTATCCTACTTTCCTGAAGCCGGGAACATTCAGGAAAGTAATCTGGATATTTGACATAATTTCGTTCAACTTTTCATGCACTATTTCTCAAATATTAGTAACGAATTATTACTATTTGTAAACACTTATGCAATTACCTATGGTGATCAAATTATTTTCATATAATTGGCTTTAAGATTAAATTTGTGTGGCCATGTCCCTTTTTTACCGCCACCTTTTTTAACCATCTAAACACAATGTGCCTGCTCACCCGTAAGATACGGGACCCTCTCGGGAATTTCCCGAGCCCATGCTTAAATTACTTACACGTAAGGTACGGGCCTCTCAAGAACAAGATGTGGCCCAACTTCTCACAGAGAAGTTAACCCAAATTAATTCCTTGTGAGATCCGGGGCCCTCCAGGGAATTTCCCCGAGCCCTTAATTTACACACACACAAGTGTGGCCTAATTTTCCCTGTCACAGAGAAGTTAACCAAAATTAATTCCTTGTAAGGTACATAAATGAATGAAATGAAGAAATGAATGATTGCATGAATAAATGAATGAAACATGAATGACCATGGTGCCCCTCCAGGAAATTTCCCGCAAATCCCTTTTGCCCACACACAAGTGTGGCCCAACTTCTCAGAGAGAGGTTAACCCGAATTAAATCCTTGAAAGATACACAAATTAATGAAAGAAATGACTACATGAATGAATAAATGAATGAATGAATTAATGAATATGGGGCACACCACAAATTTAAGCCAGCCCTTTTGCGCACACACTTGTAGCCCAACTTCTCGCAGAGAAGTTAACCAAATTAATTCCTCGTAAGCTACGGGGCCCCCCAGGAAATTTGCCCGACCCTTTTGCACCCACACAAGTGTGGCCCAACTTCTCTTTTTGCTGAGAAGTTAACCCAAATTAATTCCTCGTAAGCTACGGGGCCCTCCAGGGAATTTACCCAGCCCTATTGCACGCACGCAAGTGTGGTCCTTCCTCTTTTCTCACAGAGAAGTTAGCCCAAATTAATTTATTGTAACTAACAGGACCTCCAGGAAATTTCAAACATGCTCAATGTGTGGCACAACTTCTTAAAAGGAAGTTAACAAAAATGTATTACCGGCAAGCTACAAAGCCCTTTCTCAGGGATTTCCTGAACCCCTAGATCTGTGTACCCAAATGTGGTCTCCCTCTCCAAAAGAAGTTCATGACTTGTGAACTTATTGAATCCACTCTGTTGGTCAATTAACACCCTCTCTTCCTGGCAGTTTGCCCTTACCTAGAGGCTACCATTAAAAACACACAATTATATCAATACACTTTTGGTATGTGATCCTCAATATCCCGTAAAATATGGGGATATCCTTATGGCCTATCCTGGAGAAACTAGGCGGGGCCAGGATGTCATTGACCACTTCCCATTGGTCACCGCGAACAATAGATTCTAAACATCACTGGCCATTGCATAAAGCCATTACTAGGCAACCAATCAATAAATCAATTGGATTTGCCCAGGCACTAGCTTTGGACTAGTATATTTCACCAGGGGTAAATCTGTTTATTGTATAGATACAATAAACTTTATTATTATTGATATTGATATTAATATCTTTGATTATAATAATTGACATTGATTTTACTATTTTTGATTATTATTGATATTTATATTATTTTTTTAATATTATTATTGATATGTGTAATATTTTTTATTATTATTGATATTGATTGTGGGATAGGCTTTTACGACGGGAATTCATAACAATTAGTGGGTTTTAGCGGGTTGCCGTCGGACAAGTTTAGAACTGTCAAGCTTTCGTCAGGAGCAGCTCTGACTTCTTCAGGACAAAGTACCTAAGAATGAGACATGTAGACCGCCCTTGCCTACTGATGAAAAAAAAAAAAAGCCGTTCACTGAAGACTGCCCCTTGTCAACAGAGAACAAGGAGATCTCGCCTATCTGTTAATATACAGGTTTCGGTGGCCCCTTGACAAGGGGCAGTCTTCATTGAACGGCTCTTTTCAGATCCACCAAACCTTTAAATTTAGCAGATAGGCGAGGTCTGCTTGTTTCTGTAGACAAGGGCAGTCTTCGGTGAACGGCTCTTTTCAGAGCCATAAAAACATGTATATTAGCAGATAGGCGAGATCTGCTTGTTCTCTGTTGACAAGGGGCAGTCTTCAGTGAACGGCTCTTTTCAGAGTCATCAGTAGGCAAGGGGCGGTCTACATGTCTCATTCTTAGGTACTTTGTCCTGAGGAAGTCAGAGCTCACTAATTGTAATTGATATTGATTTTACTATTTTTTTTATTATTATTGATATGTGTAATATTTTTGATTATTATTGATATTGATGTTTATATTTTTGATTATATTGATATAAATATTTATAGTTTGGATTATTATGTATATTGATTTTAATATTTTTGATTATTGTTCATATTGATGTTCATATTTTTGATTATCATTGATATTTTTGAGTGGATGATCAGAACGTTGTGCGAAGAGTGGAAACGCCAAAGTGGACTATACGACCCGCACACACACAGGCTTTGATGTCGGCCGCTGAGTCACGTCATCATCGCCGCAATCCACCGTCAGCTGCCGTTCCTTGCCGCAAGCAAATCCGCTACCAGCCGTCCGACCTCGTTGCTTGTTGTCGGGCTCGGTCGAGACATCGTCACTCGCCGCCCAGACAACGTCCTGTTTTGGTCGCAAGTCTCCGTTTCCTGTCGCAGCCTTTCGTCCCTTGCCGTCGTGTTGTCGCTGAAGGTCGTTCCCACTCGTCAGCGAATTTTGTTTTTCCTCTTTTTGACGTCGCTTTGCCGTCAACATTTTGTGATTTTCACGTTCGTCGCCTTTCGTTGCTTATCGTCCGTCATAGTGTGACCGGGCCTTTAAAGATCACTACATCCATATATCATGACTTTACTTCCAAATGAGACTTTTTCGTCCTGAAAATTGGGTGCGTTGCATGAACTTCGACATGAGGTAAAATCAGCATATTTCAAAGGTAACATCTGCGTTTTATACTACGTTGGAATCCAAAATGAAATGGGTAATCGCAATGTCATTTTTTGTGCGCAAAGTACCACACACATTTCAATGAGCAATTTATGACATCGCGTACCTTTATTATAATGATTTGTTACAAACAAAAAGGATCATAATAGTAATTAGAGTTTCCTTCGTATGTTCATTTTCATTGACTGTATTTAACATATTGTGAAATGGACAAATTTTGTGCATTTTCAACGATGTATCTACGTTTATTTCGCACGTGGAAAATCTTCAAAACTGGCTAAATACGTGACCTCGCTTCGATATATGAATAGATCAACGTACGTCCGATACCTACGTTTCGAAATCGCAACTTGCGCATACTTGAAATTTCACGGTCACAGTAGCGCATACCTGAAAGCGTGTGACGGTGATCGGTTTTTCTTTCTTTCTTTGTTTCTTTGTTTGTTTGTTTGTTTCTTTCTTTTTTTCTTCTTTTTTCTTTCTTTCTTTCTTTCTTTCTTTTTCTTTCTTTCTTTCTTTCTTTCTTTCTTTCTTTCTTTCTTTCTTTCTTTCTTTCTTTCTTTCTTTCTTTCTTTCTTTTTTCTTTCTTCCTTTCTTCCTTTCTTTCTTTCTTTCTTTCTTTCTTTCTTTCTTTCTTTCTCGTTTTTCTTACTTTCTGTCTTTCTATCTCTCCTTTTCCTTCATCCGTTTTTCCTTTCTTTTTTTTTTGATTATAAAGTCAGTTAAACATACAGAGTTCCGAGATCGTGATTATCCCCTCAGCCATTCAACTTGTACTCGTTAAAACTAGTATCTTGCCTTCGTTGATTAGGTTTGTTTTATTTTCTTCCTTAGATTTTAGATCACCGTTTCTTAATGCTCAACGAATTTCAACAAGGGCTTAAACAAGAGCTTAAGAGTGCATGTATTGGCTGCTTGTTTTAATTTCGACATATTTGTCATTTTTTATGATATACATATAGGGGCGAACATTACTGGTAGTCCCATGGCTTAGTGCACATTATGTACACTATCAAAGAACTATTCGTCGGCAGAGTGCTACACTATCGTAAGTGCAGTTTGGACAGTTTTATAGGAGGAGCATTCTTGTGTTTAGCGTAGCCATTTGTTTCCAAGTAGCCATAAAATGACATGGGAATGTAAAGCAATTTGATTTTAACAATATAAACTATATAAATGGTGTTAAAGTTTATAAATCGATGAATCTGATTTAGATGGCGTAAGTGCCACATACGATAATGTTGCACTCAAATTGAAATGAGTGTAGAGTGCAACACTATCGTATGTGCCACATACGATAGTGTAGCATTCATTGCTAAATTAAGATATCCCTTTCATGCACGGATTAAGTTTTAAATTCACAAACATTTTTTATATTGTGTTATTTTACATCTAAAGGGATTACAAGAACATACCCAGTGTCAATTTTTTTGGGCGGTGTTCCATTAATTAATTATGCACATGTCCTCATATGAGGACACTGCGCAACAAAGACGTCAATATTTACAAATATTTACATGCTACATCTATATACATAGAAAAACTTCAGACTTAAGTCATTTTCTGAAATAATAGAGAAATTGGGGTAAAATGTAAACAGCTTGGACTGAAAATGATGTAGAAATATTATTGGACTTTACAAAATAAGAAATTCAGGCAAAAAACAGTGACTTGTCTGCAGTCATGTACATGCATACAAATGCATTGACGTTTACGAATTACAACTTGTGAATAAGATTTCATGAATTACAACTTGTAAATTAGAATTTAAATTCAACTAGATGTTATTCCTAGCCTAATTAGAGTTCAACAACTCAAGTTGAAATACAATTATTATTAATCACTCTGTAGTAGGCCTATTTCAAACTACATGTATGTATTTTCCTATACCATCATGGTAAATGTTACATCTGTAATGCACAGTGTCCTCTTATGAGGACGGGAGGGCGCTATAGTAAGACACCACAATGGCGCAGTGTCCTCATTTGAGGACACATGTTTTTTCACTATTTTCAAGTATTCTAAGATATTTGTTACAATATAGTTGTTTCCATTATGTTCTATAACATCTATAAATACTAATAAAAAATTGTAGTCACTTTCCTATGTCATAAAACAGGTAAACAATTTGGCCGAATCCAGGGATCATAAAAAATAGCGCATGGCTGTAAAATTCCAATTGTAGAAATGTGCCTGGGGGTAAATTGAGCCTGTAGGCATTTATAAAAGCTCAGAGTGTATACTGCCCGGCCCTGTCTTGACATTGTAATGCAACATTGCACATTGATGAGGGGGTATTAATACATTTTTCATAGATCATTTATTATCCGTCCTCATATGAGGACACGGTGCGTGATATCGGCTCAAATATCCAATATTTTGTCATTTTATGTTTCTTAACAAGTGTTAATTTATTTTGGCACGATGCATGATAGCATGATGACAACGCATACAGCCGTCAGCGTCACAGCCAGTGATGTGTTAGATACTGTTTTGCACTTACGATGGTGTAGCGTTCCGTGATTTTGTTGTTTAGGCCCAATAAAGTAGTTTATGTGGCACATACAATGGTCTTGCAGAAAAATGAAAAACCGAATTAGCGTGCAAGACTATCGTAAGTGGCACACACGATAGTCTTGCATGCATTATTTAAAATTGCATTGCACTTACGATATTTTATTTCATTAATTAAAAAATAATTAAGCAGTTTTGAAACTTAAAACCTAGTTTAAAATGTGCGCTTTTATATGGCCTTCCATAATTCGTCAAAATCTCATTTTGGCCAAAAATGTCACTTACGATAGTGTAGCCCTCTGGCGACGTATTGTTCTCGTGTGTATGTTAATAAAATTTTCGGGTTTGTCAAACATAAGCAGACGCGTATCGCTAAATCATCAGACAAATGGAAAAGGATGTAGCTAATATTAGTTGCATATATATAGGATCATTGCAAGCATATTTAGCTAAAGCATGGGGTCTGTTTTCTGGTCAAATGTGGTAAAATTCTCAAGTTTGTCTATTTTCAATATTATAACGAGGCATCGTAGCCATATGTTTTAGGCCAGTTTGACCATATTTGGTCACTATGACCATGGGGAGTGATGTCACATGACCAACTCATGGTCAAAGGTAATTTAAAGATCATTATGGTCCAAAATGTGACTTTCACTGAAAAATGCTTCTTCTTCCACAAGTTACATAACATATTCCCGCGTTGAAATGTCTTTCCGCACCCCATATAACCGCAGAAAATGTTAAATTGTAATGATACTACAAATGGAAAACGTATCAAACCCAACTGTCACTAAATTATAAACCCTTTAATCAATAATAGTCATAGTTGCAGGAACCTGGAACCATCATTTATAACAAAAATAAAGAAAGAAAATAAATATCCTTATTTTTCAGTAAATTATACAGTAAAATTCAATTGAAAAAGTGGCGGCGCTGTTTAATGAGGCTCATTATGACGTCAATACCCTGTTGCTATCAAAGATTTATCATGATGGACTTGCAGTTATCCAGACTGCAATGCTGTCATCATCAACAATGTTTGATACAAACGCTATTTGAGTTCGGTTGTTACGCCGGTCATTTCTAAAGATGCATTTATACTCAATCGCTTTTGCAGAAACCTGAATCGCACGCATGATCAGTGTTCTAAATCGCCGTCGTATTTGCTTGCTGAGCATGCGCATGATTCGCTGTTTTTCAAAAGCCACACATAGGCCTATATTGACACCCTCTGTCGGTCAACGTTCTCTAAAATTGCACACATAACTTGTGCAGTTAACGACGATGATTCAGTCTGATGCTGAGTAACCCATCGGTATAATCACAGCATTTTGAAGGTACTTGGTTTGTGCCGGAAATACCCTCTTATTGACATTTGACCTGTGTTTACCCATAGACCCCAAAAAATCGCATTTTAGCCAAAGAAGAAGAAGAAGAAGAAGAAGAAGAAGAAGAAGAAGAAGAAGAAGAAGAAGAAGAAGAAGAAGAAGAAGAAGAAGAAGAAGAAGAAGAAGAAGAAGAAGAAGAAGAAGAAACACATGGCGCGAACACAGGTGTTCATATAGAATACTGTTTTAGATTGTGTATGACATATAACTTGCACATAGATTACGTCTCATGGACTTGGGTAATTTCTTCATCCAGGTATTTAGTTGTTTAAAAAAACTATTTCCTACCTTGTGTAGCAACTGGTGCCGTCATTAAAAGAATGCTGACGGTTATGCCTAACAGTATCATCATTGCAAATGAGATATAATCCCAAGCTCCTACAGCTAAGAGTCAACATATACACTTGATGTTCTGTTGATTTTTACTTCAACTGATTACACTATATCCTGTAAGTAGGTCTGCAAACCAAAGCATTCAATCTGTGTCAACCTTTGTTCATTTATGGTGAAGCAAGTTTCGACGGACTTCTTTTATTGCAGGTATTCAGTCTATTTAGGGGTGGTGATGTCATCGATTTATTCATGAACCGTACTATTAGTCTGAACAACAATGTAATATTGTGCAGAATGTTTGTTAAAACACAAACTCTTCCTTCAATCACAAGGAAAAAATAAAATAAATGGTCACAATTTTCTAGGTTGCTTGGTTACATAGTTAAAGGTTAAAGTAGGCAATCAAACATTCTGAACGACATGGTCATTCACAGCGTATTCGCCCTGACTATATATTATGAACTTATCAACTGGGAAGGGGAAGGGACAGACCGTGTGTGTTTTATTTAATGTTCAATGCAGTTCACTACATTTATATCTGCACTTTTAAATTCAGCAATCTATAAATCCGCCAATTCACTATAATCATAGGCAATGTCAGAGATCTTATTATTAGAAAATATGAAAAACCTAAGTAAGAAAACTATGCGTCGATCTATACTATATATTCAAGAGCACTAGGTAGCCATTAATTAGTGCCATGGCATTGCTTTCCATATAGCTCCTAGTAACTGGGATAAATTTGGAATGTCAGGGGGTTTCATCCTACTCTTTTCGATACTGAATGCGACATGCATGCACAGGGTGTCCTATCAAAAGCGATGCTGCAATACCTTTGGCCAGTGAGCGTATATAAACTCTCTATTCAAATAAGACACGTGACTGACAGCCTAACGTTCCTTCAGGAGGAATGAGTACACCCATGGTTTATTTACCCGATTCTATATGTGCTATGGAGAGAACAGAGGCATGAACTTAATCTATAGACTGATGTTGCCACCGCCGTTAATGGAACCCGTGACCTTTTGCATTATATGCAATTACCCGTTAGGCCACGCTCACCGAGTCCATTGCACAGTGTAATGTTCTGTCTCAATTTGCCACTATTTGCCAAATCGGAGCAAATTGAAATTGTAACCCTCGTACGACCAAAATGTGCAATTTTGAATAAAAATGAAGTTTTTGTAAAATAACTCGGCACTGGTAGATCGTAGATAGCCCAAACTATACATTGTCCAATCAACAAGATTGCAGAAATTCTAAATTGTTAGCCCTGTGTAATTTCAAGATGGCCACCGCTCTACCATAATGGCCGCCAAAATGTAAACCATATTTTTGTTATAGTTTTATGATTTGGTTTGAAAGATTCTGTCCACATTTTCTACGCAAATACACAAGGGACTGTACTACAATGGTTTCTTTATAACTATTAACTGATATGTGTTCCAAAAAAGTTATTCAGTGTTTTCATATGTAAATGTCACATCTTTTAGCTATCGTTTAAAACAACAACTTGATTTCATCTGATAAATCAGTTTTGAAGATATAATCTAAAATGAATAAATGGTTGCAAGATCAATTTTGAAATTATCTCGTGGCACAGGTTAAATGTGTCCATCTGTGGTCCAATTTGTCTATTTTCATTTAATAAAAAATCCAAATAAACATCGTATTTTCTGATAATTTCCAAAAACGCATTCACATTTTGATTGGTCTATTATTATTAAGTTATTGGTAAATATATAGAGATCATGCAATTGCATTTTGGATATTTCCCTTTGAGTCACAATACCTATAACCGACCAAATTTTAATATAATTTTTGAAATTATCATAAAAAGTCATCTAAAATTCATGTCTCACTTTGATGCGTTGTTGGTGCGGCGACTTGAGGTCAACAGAAGATTGTGCAATTATTTTATCTTGCAACCATTTTTGATCCAAGATTCTATCTTCAAAACTGGTTTATCAAATGAGCTCTGAATTATATGATAGGCTTACAAAATAAATTTAGTATTTCCTTTTAAAAATGCTACACTATTTGGTTGGATATAATATTTTTAGGACACTGTGTTGAACGCCGGGGTTGAACGTTCATAAAACTCGTTTGAAAAGAATTTCCTCAAATGCACCACAAAAGGTCACGGTTGCTTAATAATTGTCCCATTAAATGTTTTGAAGTTTTACTTATTCACTCAAATGTGTTATTGTGATTTATATTTGACTATGAAAAGGGTTATTATTCAGTTGAAACATTGTTTGATGCCAAAATTCCCCGGTAAATTCCCTGCTCAGTACCGTTTTAATGATGTCATACAGAGTTTGGGGTTCTGTGATCGTGTACAAATAAAGCGTCATTGACTTACCTAACTTAATTAACTTGATCGTTTTCTCCCTCCAATGCACGAGATTGTACAAAATTTACCAGCAAATAATTATACTACTTAGTATCATTCAGTACTTGATGGAGCACTTTTTGGGAGTGTTCAGAAATACCTTGGGGTGTGTGGGTGTGGGGGTGTGTGGGGGGTATGTAGTGGGGTCATTACATTTTTGGAATAAGAGGGGGTGTGTCAACAGGAGGGGGGGGGGTTAAAAGTTATTTGGCACATTGAAGGAGGTGGAAAAACCTTTACAACAAAAAATACAAAATAGCCAGCAAATGTTCCAGTAAAACCAAAACAAACGCACATGGCAGATAAGGGGATTTGATCAGGTACTTGATATATTTTGATAAATCGTTCAATACTCCACGGTTAGAGATATGTAGTGTTAAAATTGTTTTATTTAGGCCTATATTGAACTATGTGTCAGTTCATTCTGCAATATATTTGTTCTTCTTTAGTGTTCACATTTTACAACAATGTTTTAATGTAGTGCAGATTATTATCATTGTATTTTGACCACATGTGGGTACACGTTCCTCGGTAACTTTTTTTATGAGGGACATCCCTAAAGTCATGATAGAAGAAAAAATAAGCAATAATTGCCCTGTGAATCTTCGTTTTTAGCACGAAAAGCACCGTGTTTTACCGCTTATGAAAACATGCTTCTGAGCTGCTTCACAAAATGACAAAACATTTCCGCAATTTTATATCTTTTATATCAATGACATGGGTACAATTTCACTGCACATGAATACAAGTTTTAGTATCATTAATATCTTTCCCTTGTCCTTTGATGAAGAATAGTACATTATAATGGGGGGGGTCAAAATAATTTGGGTTCACGAAGAGGGGGAAGGGGTTAAAAATTTACACGCGAAAAAAAAAATATTTTCCAGCTCCCCCACCATACCCCATACAGCAATTGATAATATATAATGCATCCTGTACATGTACTCACCCCAAAGCCGAGTGTGCATAGGGGTGCACCTGTAGGCGGAGTAAATAACTGACAGTTTGTAATATAGCCTATTATATTTTGTACAAAATAGGGTATTTTATCAAGAAAAGACACGCTAAATGGTTGAATTTTTGCTCCTTTTATCATGTTTATATATATTTTCTTTACTTTATTTTATTTGATCTGGGCAATACTATATGTTTGTTTATTTGGTTTTTTTGACATCGCCATTTGATTAACACATAATTATGAAATCGTCACAAACCATTCTAAATGTGTTATGTGGTGTCAAAGCCAAATTATGTTATTCTATTACCGTTGAGGTGCGACAAAGTACTCCAATGTAAATACATTGTTTTTCAATTCGTTACAGCTAACCGTCTATTTTGAACGGGGTGTAGTTTCGTCAGCCTCATACGCCACGTGCCGAGTGTCCTAGGGGTCCTATACCGCCTGTTGATTTCCCTACTTACCATTCAGTAGAAATGAATAACGACATTTTATTGGTTAATAGCCAAATAATATAATTCCGTATCGTCCATTTTCCGTACTGTTTTTAAGCCTTTTTAGAGCTTTTTATTCAAAATGTGACCCAAGAATGCGTGCGAAAAATCGCGCACCCTCCCCTTTCGGCTTGCCAGATATTGCTTGCCACCCCTTTTAGTCGCCAACCCCCCCATTTTACCCTCTCCCAGAGCTCATAATTATAGCACAACCCCTTGCCGTTACTGTCAAATTTGAGTTTCAATCTTTGTCCAAAACACTCCGATTACAATGCCCCCCCCCCCCCGCCGAAAAACATCGAACGGGAGCGAACTGAAATTTTACAGTAACATACAAAGAGCCCGCCCTCTCTTGATCAGCATGAAAGTACGAAAAATACTTGTGTACGTATACACTACCCTCTTTAGCTAGTTATTTGACCATAGTAAAGGCAATAATTGCAGCCCTCTATTGATAACTCTACTCCATGGACTGAGTATTATTTTGGTTTATTCGGGTTTGCTGAATTTAAATATTTTGTCTGCCAAGCTGTATTTAAACCCTGTAACCCAAAAAAAGCCTCCCAAAACCCCTACATTAGCAAACAGGGGGCACAGATTAAACATTCTCTAAATTCACTAAAAGGCATTAATTTTTCGTTTGGGCTTAATGATCACAAAAATGTAACATATTTGCGCGTAGGACATAATAGTTACCAAATTATGAGGCTCAACAGGTCTAAGGTGAATTTGCGTGTTATACGGGGGTTAAAATTAAAGTTGCTCGATTTTCCTTAAAATGGATGCAAACTGTTCCTTCAGTTCAAAGGATTCAAGAAAATAATAGTTTTTACTATCTGCGATGTGAATTGCAGAAGATAAACATCTCAAAAAAGTAACTAACCCCGCTTAAATAATGGCCATTAATCAAAGAAGGGCTATTGTATTACAAATCTGTAAAATGCGTTGGAAGCAGTATATATTTCTGCGCATTTTGACACCTCATTTGATACGATTTGCCCAGAAAACAATAAAACACCGGTCAATTTAATGTAGTGAGGTCCAGATTTGAAAGTTGCACTTACATACAAATTTTTACAATACAAAAACACTCAGATATCATTGCACAGATTTCCTTCCATTACACTGAATGCAAAATCAATATAATTTACTGCAACTTTCAAATCTTGGGCTACATTAATTTAAATGTAAGCTGTGACGTCAATATTTAGCCAATTGCTACAAATGAGGTGTCAAAATGTGCAGAAATAAATTCCAACGTATTTTACAGATTTGTAATACAATTACCATTTTTTGAATAATGGTCATTATTCAAGGGGGGTAATTTTTTGTTGTTGAGATGTTTATATAGATGATAAATAATGCCTTTCAATCTTATGGAATCTTACAGATCTTTTGACTCTTTACTGTGTAACATGCTAACTAGACATCGCAGATAGGGGAAACTATTCTTTTTCAGAAATCTTTAAGCTAGACGATCAATTTGCCTCAACTGTTATGAAAATTGGAGCATTTTTTATACTTTTTACACAACAAGCAATTCGACCTAAAGACCTTTTGTACCTGTTACGAGTCGTACTTGACTCAAGGCCAAAATCACCTTTTACCCGAACTCACACGAATGCACAACACAAATACACTGTTTGATTAAGCTAACAAAATCTGAGTCTTTAATTGAAAGCAAAATATGATTGGTACAATATATGACAACAAATGTACATACAAAATAATCACACAATCACAATAATGTTTTTAACTTATTAGTACTTATAGCCAGCATTCTTCTTCTTGAAGATAACAGAGTTCTTGCAATGTCCTGGACGGCTGATGTAAATATCCTTAATCACTTGTCCTGCGAAAATCAGCGAAGTCCTTTGTACACTTGCACGTATAAATACCCTTGCGTATAAAATCCCCACACAAAAATGGTGCTTACTCCAAACAATGATCTCCTTGCGCTGCTTTCTCCAAACGCTTATCTCTTGCGCTGCTTTCTCCAAACATTAATCTCCTTGCGCTGATTTCTCCAAAATGGTGTTTCTTTCACCAATCACTTTTTCTCCAGGGAACAGGCTTCTTTAACACTGCTCCGCTGTATTTGACAGATGTGTTGTTTTTATAAACCCAGCAAACTCCAGCAATTCGACAGAAGAACTTTAATGATGAAGACTTTGATGAGGAAGAGCACATTTGTGTACTCGAAATCTCCTTCGTTGCTGTATTAAAAATAGCGCAATTATTGGCTATGTAAACTGGTTAAAATGTACTTCCTTTTTGAAGCACGAAGACCAACACCCACATGTGGAGTTTTACAATCTCCCATGACATTCTGTAAAGTCCAAACTCAAGCCTCCAGCTTTTATCCCAGTACTCATGCAAAACCCATCATCTATTAATAAACCATCACTTCATTCACATCTTCACAGATGATGCAAGCTTGGAATTTCCCAAGATTAAATATACACATTAACCTTTCTCATATCATTACATCACTTCCTGGGGGGTTTTCCTATGGTGCAATACACTGAACTGGGGATTTCCAAGTTCCAAACATAGATCTGACTTTGTTTACAATAATTTGGGGGGAATCCCAAAATGACTTTTCACACCAACTCTTGCAAGTACAAGGGGGTTTCCCATCTCATGAAATCCTTTTAGCTTGTAAACAAAGTTAAATAATTAAATTAAATTACTCAGGGCACATCATAGTGCCTCATAACTTCTTAACTATAGGTCGTACACGCACAAACATTACATTTCTGGGATAATTAGGGGCGGCACGTAAACGAATCTGCAGTTCATATCTGCTACCGACATGTTTTGTTTTTTGGTTTTTTTTGGTTTGGGGGTTTTTTTTTGCCCGCTATACGACCTATGGGGTCTTTTTGAGGACCACGGTCTCAAAATACTGCTTGGCAGACAACAAATTCGAATTGAGCGTACCCAAATTAACATAAAATAAGCTTCTTGGCAGCTTTAACGCAAATTTGTCGCCGCAATTTTTCCAAAATAGAACCAGTCTAATACTTATACCATTACTTTCCCTGTGCCCATAGATCGGGGGTCCCCATCACGGTTGTTTGATTAGACTTGCTTCAAGTCCTTTGGCGTCCATAGTTAGTGAATGTAAAATGGAAGCTTTGCCACAGTTATTCTTTCAAAATAATTATTTACCATCCCGGGTTTACCATCATAACTTTGTAAAAATCTATTTGACATTTGAATTGTTAGGCCAGATAGTGTCATAGTGGACTTTCTTATCTTACTTTACCCCAGGCATACTGTGCACTGCAGGGGTAGTGTTTGAGCAAAATGCCCACGCCCACAAGGCACACTTCCTCCGTAAGCTCATGTAGCCAGCACCAAGTCACAAAAATCTGAGAGAGTCCAGTACTGCAGTAGTATATGATACTTCTACCACTGATTATACATGGGTCCTAGATCCTATGAAGAGCATGAATAGAGAAAAAGTAAAGGAGGAAGCCTACACAAAAAATCTGAGAGAGTCCAGTACTGCAGTAGTATATGATACTTCTACCACTGATTATACATGGGTCCTATGAAGAGCATGAATAGAGAAAAAGTAAAGGAGGAAGCCTTGATCAAGGCTATTGTTTGATGGGATAATTTATTAGTTTTTCAAACAAAGCATCATGTACAACGAAAGTTTAGGCTTAAACAGCTAAAAGTGATATCATGCTAATGTATACAGATGATTTTGAGTCGTTCTCAACTTTAATTTCCAATCTTTTACAAAATTATTCACTTTTATAGTAATTTTAAAAGCTTTTTCGGTTATAGAATCAATGTATCTATTAATGACAAAATTGGAGGCGCTATTTAGTTACTGGAAATTACTTTTTAAGCTTTTAATAATACAAATAATTCCTTTTATTGTTTGATAAAATGTGACACGATATGGTCCATGGGGGCCAAAGGCGGCAAATTTCAAACTGAGATAAAGGTACAAATATGGAGTAAAAAACAATAAAATACATAAGAAAATAGACATCAAAAAACTTCACAACTTTAGAACCAAGTATGCTAGACCTTTGGTGTTTTCAGTAAATGATAGCCTATTGTATGTTTAATGTAATAATTGCAGTAACTCAATTTAAAAAATGCCTCCTTTGGCCCCCATCGACCAGATCGTGTCACAAATATGTTTATAAAATTTCCTTGTTGCTTGTTTCACACATTCCAGCTGCTTTAATGGCAGTATTAATCATATAACCCTTGCAAATAAAGAAATATGATTTAGGATAAATAGCGCCATCTATAGTTTGCATTTAGTTAATAATGAAGCCAACTCTATATACATCAAACAGCCGTGCCATGCAGTGGAAAAGAGTGGTCTCCACATAATGGGGAAACAATATCTGTTTAAGAAGAAAATCATTACTGTAAGCTCATTATAACATTTATAACTGCCCATTCCTGCATCAATGTTTGCAAAAACGCCAATGAGTAAGTGTCCAAATTTAAATAGTATGAGATAGCTGATCAATTTATTCCTCAACCACATCAGTTAATAAGTTATGCTTGGTTTGGCGTTAAAATAACAAACAAAATCTAGTTTCCGACGATACAGTTCTTTCAGAGACCCTGAATTGGTGTATATCATATGTGACCGTCCACGGCGAATGAGCCGTAAATTCCTCCCCGGTCAATTTTGTTTTATTTCGTGTTTAAAAATAAACATCATAAACTTATAAATGGTATATCATTTGACTTAAAACGATATCCAGAAGCGGGGTTATGGTTTGTTAAACTTTGCTCCTTCAACAAAATTATAGCTTTTTACGTTTTTACATGTGTCTCTTTTTCCACATTGCTGGCAATAAATATCAAACAGTCATAATTGGCGGTCATTTCAAATCATCCCCAAGTCAACGAGGTTTAAGAAAGTTCTCTCATTGTTAATTTAGGGATTCAATCATGTTTCACCGTTGTTCATCACCGTTTAACAACGATGCGGCCGCGTCGTCTGCGTGGTTTACTTCGCGAGGGCAGCTTTAGCGAAGTAAACCACGCAGACGCGCCGGACGCGAGTTGTTGAACGGTGATGAACAACGGTGAAACATGATTGAATCCTTTTCAACAACGAAAAGAAGCTAAATATCGTATAATTCACGATTATTTTACGAGGAATGTCAGTTCATCATTGCCACTCAGCCTTACAAAAACTTCGATGATTTCTCTTTTGATATCAGCAATAAAACTACAGAATTAAACGGCAATGTTTAGCCGCTACCTGAAAAATACTGAATTCAACTTGTAAGCTGGCATACGCACAAAGGTTCCAGGCATGACGAATTTTACGCGCTCTCGCGTAACGCGTAGTCTCGCTCGCGTTCGCGTATACGCTACAGTAAAAGTGTGGGTTCATCACGGTTTAACAACGGTTGGCTCCTGTACAAAGGTATAGGAAGAGTTGTTGAATGTTGGTTATGCATACCTGTACAAAATACAATGCCTGGTAACCCACCACTTGAACAGGATTTAGCAAAAGCAAACAAAGACCAGAGCTATTAAAAGTTCTATAGCCATCTAAGGTAGAAGCTTATTATCCACTTCAACAATAGGATTATTGATTAGTTTTTGACTATCAAAATGAGACGGATGTCGGGCCAGCAAGTTACCGATGAATATGACCTTCGTACACATTTTACACCGTAACTCAGAATACAATTTAGGGAATTTACGGCTCATTTGTGCTGCCGGGTCACATATTATTTCTTCGACACACTTTAGATTGATCTGACTCAACACATAATATTAAAAACGCGTAATTAGTATTTTTTCATCAGACATTAGTTTTCACTTGTATTGATATTTATCCCCATTTGTTTGTACATAGAATATTCTAGAAATTAACCCTAACAGAACCAAGTCTCACCAAAGCTCACTTTTAAAACCACTGTGCGTGCTTGCATCCCGTGACTTGATCATGTTGATGACGCAATCATAAGTCATATATATGTATACACCCAGGAATCGTTCCGTGGCTACAGGTCGGTGACCTTCTGCGTGGCTTGCGAGGGTCCGTGGTTCGAATCCGGGGGGGGGGGGGGGTAGCAAGTGACTTCTTTGTTCATCTTCTCTCCTTTTTCGTTTCTTCTTTCCCTTCCCATAGCAAAAAATCCACGGGTTCGGCTAGAGTTAACAATCATACACGGTAAACAAGAAATTCGTATATGGTAGTTTCTGGACCATCAAAGGAATCTCACCAAAACGTCAGCTAATTAAGATCACCAGGCTTAGATAAGTAACCATAGCAAAATATTGTTATTTGATTGACAGGCATACTCCGCTAATTAATAAATAATCTAAACTTAATGAATTCTATAATAATAATAAAACGTGTGTTTGCGTGCTTAGGGTTGAGTGAACTCGGTAGCAGGTGTTTTTGGTCTAGGCCATTTTATTGACCATATCTATATCACACCACTGGTGGCTTGAAACGATTACAATTACAAATAAAGAAGTTATCAAAATCAACAAATTGAGGTCAAAGTTTCATATTTACAGTTTCTGTGTAAGCTTATGCATCTAGAGATTTGACACGATTTTCAACAATTTTAACATTATGTCCAATTCACCAGTGGTCAATAATGACATTACACGAGTCATGTTGTGGGCTATACCAAGGAGTACGTCCACAGCGTTCCTAAAATGTATGACGTATGTTCCTGATACACTGGCCTGGTACGAACCTTACTGGCAATGTTTTCATTACTCCAAGTATGGGATTCATCGGCAGAATATTTATGACTTTAAACGAAAATATAAAGGAGCTGACGTCAAGCTAAATGATAATCACTTGCGTGATATTGAAGGTAATTTGAAAGGCAATGCATTATAGTGGTGTTTGCATTCAAATATTGAGACGAAAAAAGGTTACACGCACGAAGAATGGTATGGGTTCTATTAAGGAGACCCTAAGATGTCATTACCGCTCCACGAGCTTGAATTTTTGATGTAAACAACTATATTGTTGGCCTTTCCGCATGAGTTGTAAAATCGGGGATTATGGAGTTCATTTCTTGTAATATCAATACTATCACTGACTATTATTAAGAAGTGAAGTGCAGTTTTTCAGTGAAATGGCTAAAACTGAACAAAAAGTGTCCCCTGCATGTATGCTGAATGTGAATTTCGTACTAGTGCCCAAAGTACAGTGGCAGTATTTTGGCGGACAGCAAATTATTGAAAACTCGACAAATGCTTATCGATACATAATGGAAACTTTGTTGATTTCAAGGCTGTATCTTATACATCTGATGAGAAGTAAAGTGCAGTTTTTCAGTGAAATGGCTAAAACTAAAACAAAGATGTGAATTTCGTACTAGTGCCCAAAGTACAGTGGCAGTATTTTCAATAATCTGCTGTCCGGCAAATTATTGAAATCTCGACAAATGCTTATCGATACATAATGGAAACTTTGTTGATTTCAAGGCTGCATTTTATACATCTGATGAGAAGTGCTATGGAAATGTATGCGATCCATTGGAGTAGCCAGATTGCCAGATTGGCGACGTGCGCTATACTCATCATCAAAATGTCCAACGATGAATGGCAGTAAATGGGGAATTAAAATCAACCATACGCATGTCAAAAGACCCACGAAACATCACACGTGACAACACACCAACTGAAACAGTGGAAGACTTTGTTTTTCTAGTTATCTAGTTATGTGCCTACAGTAGAGGTGGGTATCAAGTGGCGTACCAGAATAGCAACATGGTCATTGGAAAACAAGGCACTATCTGGTCGAACCAAGACGTCTAAAGGTCATTCAAAATGAGGATATATAGACAGCACTTATTCTCCATATTGCCAATATGGAGCTGAATCTGGGGTTTTATGTAAATTAGATCAAAGCAAGCTTGAGGTATTCGAGATAAGATGTCGGCAGTCTGTCCTTACAATTTTATAAAAAATAGGAATTGACTTACGTGCGTGCTTGTTCCAAAACAAGTTGCATAATTATACGTAATTATGATATTTTCCTAGGTGGGTATTATGCATCAGAGACACGGTATTCCTGGGTGAAAGAGCAACTTGAGGCCACTCCTCCAGGAAAGAAGATGGTCATCTGTAAAGACTTACTAGCTTGGCAAGACGGCGCACATTATGACGTCCTACCTTCAGGTAAGAGAAATGCTGATCGTTGCATATGTATACCATTATGCATGTTTAGGTAAATAATTCGTTGGTGGCTCGTCAGACTCTTTCGATCCTCTACACCTTTAATGTGTTTCCTATTTGCCTCTCAAATACCCATTAAAAATCATCACCAAAGGACCCATATTAAACATTGTATGCTCTTTTCAATACAATTTCCCACAAAGGACCTATTTCATAATTGACCTGCATATTCATATATTCCTATTGGTCGGTCGTCAACTAACAGACATTAAAGCATTTGCCACTAAAGTAGCTAAAAGAGAGACTCTTATTCTTTAAACTTCCTTACGAGTCCGCTCGCATTTTTCCCTCCGTGTTTAAAATTGCGATTGCACATGCATGTCACTAATAGTGTTTGAATCCCCCATTACATTTCCTGAGTACACTATGGTGATATTATCCGCACCAAATAGTCGTGCGATAGAACATTGTTTCATCGGTCCGGAAACAACTTTGGGCAATCTACCACTTTTTACCCCTGAGGGGTAAAAACAATTTCAGTGTTGCCAGTTAGCTAAAAAACATATCTCTAGATCACAAAACTCATTGAAAGTTGCAATAACGTTCATTTGATGCATTCCGCCCAATCCGCCCAACATTATGTATACTACCACTTTTTACCCCTGTCCATATTAATATTGTGTAATTTTTCCGTTTATTTTCTAAAAATTCGCTTCCCTCTTAAAATTTGACAATGTTGCGCTCGGAGCTCTATATACAGGGTGTCCCAGAATGATTTGTACCGTGTTTCCAAAAATAACTAAAAATAGAAGACGGGCAGTGTATCTATTTTTGATACCAGCATTATAATGTTGGATATGTCTCCTACTTATTCTGTTAATTTCAGCATGCTACCTTTATTTGTTTTGGCGTGGCATGCAATAATGTAAAATCGATGAAAAACGACTCGGATACCTTTGAAAAATGGCACGATACGATTAAATGAAGAACGTGGGATGTTTGGCACAGCATTTCGACGACAACTACTGTTGGGGTTGCGCCTTAAAGCCCGCCTTAAAGCTTGCCGGACAGCTGCAATGTTCGCTCTAGTTCTTGCAGTCTTACGAGCACCTGAAGCTTCACTCTGCCGATTCCTGACAGTTCCGTGCTCGTCAAACTTCTTTACGTTATACACTATCGTCTATAAATGAATCTTCTTTGCGTCTCAACATAGCTGCCGGTTTGCCAGTAAGTTTTTGAAAGAAATCCACGCTGCTGTACAGTAAATTGAGGAGCCGACTTTTCTGTACCACAACCAGTTCGATCTCTGCAAGCATTTCAAATGACATGGACCTCACACCACAATAACTATATTTAAAACTACCGCCAAAGAGAGAATGGGATTAGGCCACAAATCCTTAATTCCATATAATGATTGCTTCGTAACGTCATAAATAATAGATAGATATCGGCTATTTAGTGGAAATATGAACAGGGCACAACTAAAATACCTGCATAACTTTTTCCAAATAACTTTGTGCTGAACGGTTAGTAATGTTACGGATTTTCAAAATAGGTTGCGTTGTCAAAACTTAGAATTCACCATTTTACGCAAACTTCTATAACTTCTAGTAGAAACGTCCAATTTTTAAAAACTAAAAAATCTGAGAAAGCTAACTATATGTAGAACTTAAAATGCAAAACAATATGACCATTCAACATACCCTTTATACCTAAAAAATTCCATCTTTCCCGGTACAGATCATTCTGGGACACCCTGTATATATTACCACTTCCAGTTCGCAACTGGACGAAACATTAAAATATCTTGTATTCTGAATCAAGATATTATAGTGTTTACTTGAATTCGGAGCTCTATATATACTACCACTTTTTACCCCTGTCGCCTATGGCAAACAGGGTAAAAGTAGTAGTATAAACTCGAATCAATAAACACTATAATATCGTACATTCTAAATTATTCACCCGACTGGGGGAGAATGGGGATTCTCCCCCAGTCGGGTGAGAATAATTTAGAATTTACGATATTATAGGGTTTACTTGAGCTCGGAGCTCTATATAATTATACTACCACTTTTTACCCTGTTTGCTATAGGCAACAGGGGTAAAACGTTTTTACCCCTATTTAAAAAAAAATTACTTCCCTCTTTTAAAATACCCCCTTCTTTATAACTACACCCCCAATATTTATTAACCCCCTAAATCACTTCTATACCCCTTTTAAAACGGGGGGATTCTCCCTTCAGTCGGGTGATAATAATTTAGAATGTACGATATTATAGGGTTTACTTGAGCTCGGAGCTCTATATATACTACCACTTTTTACCCCTGTTTGCTATAGGCGACAGGGGTAAAAAGTGGTACTATAGTATACTACCACTTGTTACCCCTATTAAAACAAAACTCCGCTTCCCTCTTTTTAAATACCCCCTTCTTTATAACTACACCCCCAATATTTATTGACCCCCTAAATCACTTCTATACCCCATTTCAAACGGGGGGGATTCTCCCCCAGTCGGGTGAATAATTTAGAATGTACGATATTATAGGGTTTACTTGAGCTCGGAGCTCTATATATACTACCACTTTTTACCCCTGTCTGCTATAGGCAACAGGGGTAAAAAGTTTTTACCCCTATTTAAAAAAAAAATACTTCCCTCTTTTAAAATACCCCCTTCTTTATAACTACACCCCCAATATTTGTTAACCCCCTAAATCACTTCTATACCCCTTTTCAAACGGGGGGATTCTCCCCCCAGTCGGGTGATAATAATTTAGAATGTACGATATTATAGGGTTTACTTGAGCTCGGAGCTCTATATATACTACCACTTTTTACCCTGTTTGCTATAGGCGACAGGGTAAAAAGTGGTAGTATAGTATACTACCGACTTTTACCCCTATTTAAAAAAAATCCGCTTCCCTCTTTTTAAATACCCCCTTCTTTATAACTACACCCCCAATATTTAATGACCCCCTAAATCAATTCTATACCCCTTTTCAAACGGGGGGGATTCTCCCCCCAGTCGGGTGAAAATACCACTTTTTACCCCTGTTTGCTATGGGGAACAGGGGTAAAAAGTGGTAGTATAGTATACTACCACTTTTTACCCCTATTAAAACAAAAATCAGAAATAGTAACCAACTTCAATTGATGACCAAAATATGACAGAAATTCAGTTTATTCCGTTCATTTAATTCGGAACTTACTTTTCATTAGTATAAAGCTTCATACTATCCAAAATCAGAAATAGTAACCAACTTTAATTGATGACCAAAAGATGACAGAAATTCAGTTTATTCCGTTCATTTAATTCGGAACTTACTTTTCATTAGTATAAAGATTCATACTATCCAAAGTCAGAAAACTTTATATTAATAAAAAGTTTCGAATTTTATGAAAGGAATAAACTGAATTTCTGTCATATTTTGGTTTATTCCGTTTTGTAAGGCGGACATCAATTAAAGGTTGTTACTATTTCTGCTTTTGGATAGTAACAAACTTTAATTGATGTCCGTCTTAAAAACGGAATAAACCAAAATATGACAGAAATTCAGTTTATTCCGTTCATTTAATTCGGAACTTACTTTTCATTAGTATAAAGCTTGATACTATCCAAAATCAGAAATAGTAACCAACTTTAATTGATGACCAAAATATGACAGAAATTCAGTTTATTCCGTTCATTTAATTCGGAACTTACTTTTCATTAGTATAAAGCTTCATTCTATCCAAAATCAGAAAGCTTTATATTAATAAAATGTTTCGAAATTTATGAACGGAATTAACTGAATTTCTGTCATATTTTGGTTTATTCCGTTTTGTAAGGCGGACATCAATTAAAGATTGTTACTATTTCTGATTTTGGATAGTAACAAACTTTAATTGATGTCCGTCTTAAAAACGGAATAAACCAAAATATGACAGAAATTCAGTTTATTCCGTTCATTTAATTCGGAACTTACTTTTCATTAGTATACAGCTTCATACTATCCAAAATCAGAAAGCTTTATATTAATAAAAGTTTCGAATTTTATGAACGGAATAAACTGAATTTCTGTCATATGTTGGTTTATTCCGTTTGTAAGTGGACATCAATTAAAGATTGTTACTATTTCTGATTTTGGATAGTAACAAACTTTAATTGATGTCCGTCTTAAAAACGGAATAAACCAAAATATGACAGAAATTCGGTTTATTTTGTTCATTTAAGGATCTAGAATGAGCGTTTATGAGCGTTTCGACAGTATTTTGTGGGACATGAGAGCACCTCAGACGTATCGAATTGCATTCTGAATACGAAGCATGTCTTTCTGATATCAAATAATTTTCATTTTTGAAATTCACGATATAATACAAATTTTATGACAAATTATTAAAATTTGATATTTTTCAAATTTTGATATATAACAGTCCTGGAAATAATTTGATAAATCTAATGATATATTCTTAAAGTGTATGTAGCTGGGAGGAAAAGCCGACGATCAATTGAAAATGTTGACCTTTTATATTGAAGATATGGATTTTTTTCCCAAAAAGACCTATTTATTTTTGGTGTTTTGGGGAAAAATCCATATCTTCAATACGAAAGGTCAAAATTTTCAATTGATCGTCGGCTTTTCATCCCACCTACATACACTTTAAGTATAAATCATCAGATTTATAAATTTTACTTCAAGTACTGTTAAATATCAAAAATATCAATTTTTAATGATTTGCCATAAAATGTGTATTACATTGCGAATTTCAAAAAATCAAAATTATTTGATATCAGAAGGACATTCTTCGTATTCAGAATGCAATTCGATATGTCTGATGTGCTCTAATGTCCCACAATAAATACTGTCCAAACGTTCATACCCCACCCCTTAATTCGAAACTTACTTTTCATTAGTATAAAGCTTGATACTATCCAAAATCAGAAACCAACCAACTTTAATTGATGACCAAAATATGACAGAAATTCAGTTTATTCCGTTCATTTAATTCGGAACTTACTAGTATAAAGCTTCATACTATCCAAAATCAGAAAGCTTTATATTAATAAAAGTGTCGAATTTTATGAACGGAATAAACTGAATTTCTGTCATATTTTGGTTTATTCCGTTTTGTAAGGCGGACATCAATTAAAGATTGTTACTATTTCTGATTTTGGATAGTAACAAACTTTAATTGATGTCCGTCTTAAAAACGGAATAAACCAAAAATATGACAGAAATTCAGTTTATTCCGTTCATTTAATTCGGAACTTACTTTTCATTAGTTTAAAGCTTCATACTATCCAAAATCAGAAAGCGTTATATTCATAAAAGTTTCGAATTTTATGAACGGAATAAACTGAATTTCTGTCATATTTTGGTTTATTCCGTTTTGTAAGGCGGACATCAATTAAAGATTGTTACTATTGCTGATTTTGGATAGTAACAAACTTTAATTGATGTCCGTCTTAAAAACGGAATAAACAAAAATATGATAGAAATTCAGTTTATTCCGTTCATTTAATTCGGAACTTACTTTTCATTAGTATCAAGCTTCATACTATCCAAAATCAGAAAGCTTGATATTAATAAAAAGTTTCGAATTTTATGAATGGAATAAACTGAATTTCTGTCATATTTTGGTTTATTCCGTTTTGTAAGGCGGACATCAATTAAAGATTTTTACTATTTCTGATTTTGGATAGTATGAAGCTTTATATTAATCAAAATTGTCGAATTTTATGAACGGAATAAACTGAAAACATTGTATTATATTTAGTTTTATTCCGTTCATAAAATTCGAAACTTTTGATTAGTATAAAGCTTGATACTATCCAAAATCAGAAATAGTAACAAACTTTAATTGATGTCTGTCTTAAATACGGAATAAACCAAAATATTATAGAAAGTTCATCATTTATTTAAAGGTTTCCAAATAATATAACAATGATTAGTTTAAAATCGAAATACTAATAATATCTATATAATTGATGTATTTTCAGAATACGAAATAAACCAAAATATGAGAGAATGTCTTACCTATTTTGTCAGTTTGAAAATATATTAAATGTAGTTATCACAGTACTTTATAGTCCAAACAAGATTCTATTTGTTTTGAAACTTAAAAACATTTTAGTAACACGGTTTCGTTTATTTCGTTTTCATCACACTATAATCGTGTTTCACCACCCGTCCCTATACTTTTGTACATACCTTTACTGCAGATAGTTTAGGAACAGGTGGTGAAACACGATTAGTATATACTATACTCAAAACGGAATAAACCAAAATATGACGATATTGCTCTAAATGTTTTTAAGTTTCAACATAAAATAAAATGTTGTTTTGACTTTAAATCCATTTAACAATAATTATTATGAAACACGACAAGTATCAAGCTTGGTACTATCCCAGACACTATATACTAATCGTGTTTTTAAAAGAGGAATCGGAATTATAGGAAATAGGGGTAAAAGTCGGTAGTAGCTATACTACCACTTTTTACCCTGTTCCCTGTAGCAAACAGGGGTAAAAAGTGGTAGTATATATAGAGGTCCGAAATCAAGTAAACCCTATAATATCGTACATTCTAAATTATTTTCACCCGTCTCCCCCCGTTTGAAAAGGGGTGTAGTGATTTAGGGGTTAATAAATATTGGGGTGTAGTTATAAAGAAGGGGTATTTTAAAAGGGAAGCGGATTTTGTTTTTAAATAGGGGTAAAAGTGGGTAGTATACTATATTACCATTTTTTTACCCCTGTTGCCAATAGCAAACAGGGGTAAAAAGTGGTAGTATATATATAGCGTTGTTTTATCCTGGTCCCTATGAATATTGTGTACACAGTATTGATAGGAAAAAGGGGTAAAAAGTGGTAGTATAGTATTGCTGCTTGGGCTGTTTGTTATATATACCATTTTTACCCCTGTATCAATATTGTGTACACAGTATAACTATTGACAGGGGTAAAAAGTGGTAGTATATAGAGTTCGGATCTCTATTGATGGCATCAGATGAAATTGGGTAGTAAACAACTTTAAAACGTTCATAGTATTGGGCGGATTTGGGCGGATTTCATCAAGCGATCGTTATAAATGTTTGAGGCACATGGCAACATGCTTACCCCTCAGGGGTAAAAAGTGGTAGATTGCCCAACTTTGTTCATAGAAAATAGTCCAGAAATCCAGAAGTCTACGGAGCGTGAAATTGTCTCATTTACATAACAAGCAAATTTCAGCATGGTTACTCATGAGAATGGTGTATATTTTATAGGTTTTTATACTTCCCGTAAGGTCGGCAAAGAGACACAGCGAGCCTTGTTGTATCAGAAGAAGAGAGAAGTTTGTGCCTATTATACCAGCATCATATCACCTCAAATATTGATGAGATCAATAAGATTTAAAATAATTTCTGAATAATATGAAGTAATGAAACAACTTGTTTTGTGTTTGCCCTCTTCTACGCTTTTTCAGGTTTTCAGCACACATTTCTCACCAGGAACCCATACATGACCTTTGACTCCTGGAAAAGGGCCATCAACTCTGGTATAGACGATGACAAGAAGCTTCTACTTGGTGACATTCCTGCATTCTATATGCCCGAAGGCAGTTTCTATAAGGAACAGTATGATCTGTATAAGTATGCAAAAGACACGCTAGGCCAAAATCCACCAATAGTTGATAGTGAGGAACTATTAGCCAATCCAGCAGGTGTTATGAAAGCTTATTTTAAGACAATTGGTGTCCCATACAGTGATGATTATCTACACTGGAAACCAGGGAACGAATGCATGGAGAAATTATGGGTTGTTGCTAAAGAGAAAAAATACGGGCAGCAATTTGACACTGCATGGCATGGAGTTACATTTGAGAGTGCGAGTTTTGGTAGTCCAAGGAAATGTCCTGATCGGGAAGATTTGCCAGAAGATGTGGTGTATTATGCCGACTTGTGCATGGAATATTATGAAGAAATGTATGCTAATAGGATCAAACCGTTGTAAGAAAAGAGGTGTAAGCTTTTTAAGCTAAAGGGTGCCCCTCAAAGAATGGTATTGTAGAAAACTTATTTTGTTTGGGTATTGTAACGCTACACTCAGCTAAACATAACTAAATAATTGGTGTGGCTGAGAAATAAATCAGCTATCACATACTTTTTAAATTTTGACAATCGACCATACCCTTCGTGAAATATAAGTATTTTACAAAACTCCCTCATTTTCAAATCTTTCCATGAAGCGTCTGTTGTCATTGATTAATATTTGACTCCGTGAAAATAAGGTAGTTTCGTAAAATTATTTTATTTCAAAAACGGAGCTGTCAATTGTCAAAGTCAAAAACTATGTGATAGCTGATATATTCTTCAACCACATCGATTATTTAGTTATTATTGATTTAAGCATTAAAATATCCAAACAATTCAGGTTACGACGATGCAGTTATTTAATGGGACACCCTGTATATATTATAAGACCTTTACAGTTTCGGTAATGACAGCAATATGCGCTTTCTTTTAGACCAATAATTAATATTAAATAGAACGGAGCCACTGTTTTATTCAGTTTTAAAGGTTTATTTCGAAAATTTGACCAAAATCATTGGGGTCTGTGAAATATTGAATGTTTGGTATACATTTGACACTGGGCCAATCAGTACGACAGCAACTTAGCTCACTTCCGGTAATTTTTACCGGCGTGACCTCTGCTGTTACGTAACGCAATGTTGAAAATCAGGTGGCAAATACTGTTTTTCAGAAAACATCAAAAAAATGGAATACACGAGTCGTTTCTCCCTTCATTTCCATATTGAGCCCATAGATAAGATATGAAACATGAGTATAAGGCAAAGAATAACGTGTTAAAGTTTAATTATTGTGGAAAAAATTAATGCTTTTGGTGCGCGAAGTAGCCTAAAAAATGAGAGAAAATGCATGTCACGATCACTAAAATGGTTATATCTACAGCTTTGAGGAAACGCCGGTCTAACGCTTTTCTGTTATGATAAACATTAATTAACCAGAGCTTGTATTAAATTTTCAGCGAAAATGAGCGGTGGAACAACCTAGTCGTAGGTTGAAAAGTTGCGTTCTTTGAGTTCTCGTGTCGTTAGCGCACGTTGCAAGTGTCACGATGCTTCACGAAATGAATCCCAGCCAGCACTGTCTATTATACATGTTATATTGATCAATATAGCAATTAAAAACGTCTATAATTGTTATATATTTTATAAATGCAAAATACTCTATTGTGTAACAAAATATTGTAGTCGTCAAAGAAGGTAGTATCATCTCATTTAACTGAAGTACAAGCAGTTTTGAAAAGATTGTTGTTGAATGAGAAATAAGATAGCAAAATTATACTCTTTGCAAGAACAAGATGCGATGGCTTAGTGGACAGAGCGACGGTATGCGAAAGGTTGAGAGTTCGATTCCCATGTTATTCTTTGAATTTTTCAGTTCGTTTTTCTTTCATTTTTCCTCTCCCTTTTGTCTTTAATAATATAAGCCTAATGAATGTCAGCTTGAAGGCCCACTTTTTTCATGATTTATTTCTTGTTGCTAAGTATTTCATATTTAGGCCTAATCCTACATTCGATCGATTTGATATCTTTTTTAAAATTCCATTTAAGTTCAGTAGCTTTCAATATGAATTCATTTCAAATAAGGCATGTCAAACTTAAGTAATTTTTAAAAGTTCAAGATTATATATATAGGCCTATCAAATAAAGGAACGTCAACACAGATTTTCACGATTTTTTAATTGGACTTTTGTGCTTTTATGCATACATATTAAATCACGAGATACTCGAATTTCAAACCTAATATTTTGGCATATTTGTCATTTTTACACAATGTCCAACTTACATCTCGGATTACACCTAAATTGGAATCAGCCAAGTTCGTTTTCTAGGTAGAGCAACTAACTTTGATGTCTTATTTAATCCCCCATAGAACACCCGGTCAAGATATTAGGTGTTTTCTTTCATAATATCTCGCTACTTCTGCTTCAAATGTAATGTGAAAACCTTCCTGACAGTTATTTATTAATATTATAAATATTGTTATAATTTTGGAATAACAAAACTTCAAATTTGCCCGAAATCGTATATTATGGCTTTAATAAAAATATGAAAACTAGGATTTAAAAATAAAATCAACAATCAAAGAGAGGGGCTAGCGGGGTTCGAACCAAGACCGAACTTCCAAATTTTAGGCCTAACCCCCGGTATTTACCACAAAGCCATACCAGTGATTTGATAGATACGGTAATAATAGCAATGTTATTCCCACTCATGACTCACTCGTGTATTATATTTCTGGAATGAATTAACACCGTCCAAATAATGTAACACAAACCTTTATGCTGACTTTAAAATTGTTTGAACGTTGGGAGTATTATTTTCAAGGTAAATAACCAACAATGGACAATTGACAATGAAAGTCTCTTTGCAGGAAAAACATCGGCCGTACAATATATCGCGTGACAGTAGTCACGCACAAAGATAAACATTTCAACATGTTCAACATACGACTAAGAATATACCCCAACCAAAATTCACGAAATTTTCAGGCAAGCTAACTTTGGTTATTCTATAACATGACACCCATTTTTGATTCCGGCGCTTTTTCTTGCTTGATGATATGAAAATGTTTGTGTTCGTGACATGCAATTTTTCTCATTTTCCCAGCTACTTTGGACATGTTCAAGCTTCTTTATTTTCCATTTAATTCAACTTTTACAAGTTATTTGTTGCTTTACACAAATGTTTGATATCTTATCTGTGGTCAGGGTACGTAAATGGTGCAATATACGACCCGTGTCTTCCATTTCTGGAGCTATTTTGATAAAACGTGTTTGCCGGCTAAAATTTCAACATTGTGTTACGTAACTCGTGTTCACCAACCCGTATAAATTTTCTGTCAAACAAAAGAGGTCACGAAGTTGCCGTCGTACTGCAATGTATTAGACGAAGGTAAAAAATGAAAACATTCAACAAATTTCCGAGTATGATCAATCTCTGTATGTACTTTTAAAGCATAAACCCATGCCTATACAATAACGTACAACATTTTTATTCTACATGTTATCAACGTTTTGCATGATCTGATTAAAAGAAACGAATTATCTAAAAAAAGCATTTCACCAAGTACTTTCAACTTGGTCATAATGGTACCAACTTGACTGCCTTACTGTCATTTGTGGGCATTGTACCGTAAAACTAAAAATAAGCAATGTGTCTAACACAGATATTTGTAAAGTAAAAAGAAGAAAAATTAAAAGCTTAACATACTACCGTACAACTAAACTTTATTCATGTCCGAGAAACTCGTTAATAGGCACATATGCTTGGTAACGAATTTCTACGGTTTTGGTACTGTGTTATAATTACTCACACAATTCTGCAAGAAGGTCCATTGCTAGCTGCCCTTTATAGTGTTATGCTGCTCATAATGTTTCGTCGGGGGGGGCTTTAAAACTAGGGATCAGTAGGGGCTATGCAAGCTAATGTTGCCCTTACCAGTTAATTAGTTCTTACCGGACACTTTTTGGCGGATAGGGGGCGTATTTACATTTTCTTACCTCGAAAACAAAATCTTTTCGAGATAAGAAAGGAAAACTTTACCAAAGTTCCTACATGTTGATTTTCTTCTTCAAGGTAAGGAAATTAATCTGTCATAACATTTTTTTTTAGTTACTGGACTAGTAACAAATGTTTTTTTCATGGTATGAAAATAAATGTTTACATGTTAAAAATGTCTTTATATGTAAGAAAATTTAACCTTACCAATTTTCTTAAATATGGGTGACCTGGTATAGATAGCCCCCCCCCCCCTTTTTTTGTTGTTTTTTGTCCAGGTTGTTGGCATTGGAAGTAAGCTCATATTTTCTCATAATCACGTTGAAATCGAAGGCCTAAAATAGATTCTATTTAGATGTTATTAAAGCTAGGTTATTAAAGAAACAAAGGTCTCATCCGAAAATGAGACTATATAGCTTACCACACATACCGTTCTATGGCTGTTCTCAAAACGCCTAGTGCAATTCTCCCCCAAAACTTTGGAATTGTATTATATTGGTACAGGCCTCAAAACAAGGTACAAAGCACACAAATCTGACCACCTACCTTTAACTGTTAAAAAATATTTTTTAGGAGGTAAGGAAATCATAAGAAAAACCGTACATTTTTTTCTGAACATAAATCGTGCCACACAACACCAAATCCTTGCGATTATAACAGCCGCAAACAAGTGGGTGTCCTTTGGGTTTGGGAGCAAGATGATTAGCCAAAGCTCAGTTCAGCTGAGGATTTCCCGCCTTTATGCGCTCCACGTACCATAGGGTGTAAATTACCTGATGGTGAAAAAGGGTCAGAAAAACTACTTAAAATACTGAAATAACTGTGAGTTCATCTGAGATAATGACAGTTCTCTCTATTAGGCCAAATAAAAAATAAGCATGTTTCACGTCCCCTCCCGCTTCCTTTTTTGAGGTTTCTTCAATTTAGTCAACTATTTCTTCAATTTTATTTTTATTTTTGAAATTCAGTTATAACTTTTCAAAAAATATGTCTAGGAAGTAGAAATGCTTTCTATAGTCTTGCTAATATACAAGAAACACTTTTATATGGTTTTGTGATAGCTTAGAGGGGCCTATCTCTCAGAACAACAAATAAAAAGAGGCCTCCCCCTTTTTTCAGGCATTATTGTATACGCTAAAACCGCTCTAATTATGGGTATTTACACCGATTTTGCGATAAAAAATAGAAAATAAAAAGACCCCTCTTCCTCCTTTTTTTCAAAAACCCGGACGTGAAACATGATTTTTATTTTACTTGGCCTTAAGCATTATCTTCATGGTTATGGAAAGAAGTTTGAGTTCATGAAATGCATACATTAGTAAAAAGAACTTTTCTAGTGCCAAGACTACCTGTGCCTACAATACTCAGTGGGTACAACAATAACACAAAATATAATTTTTTATTACAAATACATGGTGTGTAAGTTTAGAGCATTACAAAACGGTGTATCTTGATCTGATCAAAAAAAAAGTTACCCGCTAGTTTCCCAAAAAAGTCATCGGGTAGTCATATCCGGTACCTATCTAATTTGCATGTGAAATTTTCCGGTGTCTACCCGGTGACTATCGGGAAGTTATCCGCTAAGGTCTCATTTTTCGATGGGACCGTGACAAAGGTAGAAAAACTATAACTTACATGTACGTTCTTGCATTTTACGTGGATTTCAATAGGACATTTATTAAGTGGCGTGCTTCCATATGCGGAAGTACATGCACTGTACTACCCATATCAAAAAATGAGACCTTTCCGGATAACTTCCCGATAGTCACCGGGTAGACACCGGCAAATTTCACATGCAAATTAGTTAGGTAGCGGGTGACTACCCGATAAATTTTTGGGAAACCATAGTGGATACCTTTCAGGTAATGGTACCGGATGACTACCCGATGACTTTTTTGGGAAACTAGCGGGTAACTACCCGGTGACTTTTTTTGGGAACTAGCGGATAACTACCCGGTAACTTTTCGGGGACCTAGCGGATAACTTTTGGTGACAATATACCTGGTGACCTCTTTGGAGACTCCCTGTTGACCTTTTGGGGAATGCAGAAATACAAATTCATGAGTATGCACAAATTTATTAGACAGTTAGTAAGCTTATTATTTGAATTGTAGTTTTTGGAGAAATACAACTCTGTAGGCATGGCAGTTGAGCTTATAAAGTGCTATATCTTACAATAAGAAACTTGAAAGTGTACAATGTAATTGTAGTTATTGTACAAAAATATTCTTCTGATGTAATTTGGTTCACACCTTTATAAGGTGCATACCTTAATTAATGTACAACCAAATTGTTATGATATAGGATATGTATTACAGCATATAGCATTTACAGTACCTAAATATGATGACACAGCCTATAATTTTTATATCAAATATTATAATTTATTTACAAACAATAGCTTAACATAAAGCTTATGCAGTTAATTAACACATTAGCTGATGATTAGTAATTTAATAGACATTAATTTACTGTCAAAATCATGTATGATTTACTAGAAAAGATATAAACTAAAACATTCAAATGTGTCATATATTAGGTACATTGTACATGTACATTGTATAAAGACTGCATCAATATACAAATCATTTCATACAAATTTTCCTACCTGCATTATCATATGAAATCAAGCATTCAATGCTTTATAATTCCTACAGCATGTTCCAGATTAATTAGTAAACATCTTGTAATGTCCTACATGTAAATCCATACATTTTGGACCACAAATAACTTGAATATTCTGCACAAATGTATTCCAACTGCCAACAGCTAGCTGCTCCATTTTGAATTGATTCAGTGACCTTTGACCATACACCCACCCACAATGCATTCTTAAGATGCTTTATGCTATTTTCAAGGTCAAATTAAAAGCGGATAACCACCGGGTAACTCCTGCAAAGAATCTATGTTTCTGGGAACCTTCTGGGTAACTCATTTGAAATATTTGAGTTTATGGGAGACTACCGGATGTCTACCCGAAAACTTTTGGATAACTTAATTAGGTATCCGCTAGCGGGCACTTTTGGATAACTCTGGAAAAGGTACCCGAAAGGTTTCTGATGACCACCGAATGGTCATCGGGTGGTCACCGGGAAACTTTTCTTTTTGCTATGGGTACATATTGTTGAACCCAAACAATATTATAAAGTGCATTCTTATCATGCTTATCACGTATCTTCATTTAATGTCTACTTGTACAACTTATCATTATGATTGAAGGTCGGTGGATACCAACTGTTTAATACATTTAGATTGTCATTTTACATGAAAGGACATACTTGTTGGTGACAAAAAAATAAATTTGGATATGGCCAATGCACCGCTTGTTTGCAATGCCAATGAAGTCAATAATGACATTACACGAGTCATGTTGTGGGCAACACCACGGAGTACATCCACGGCGTTCCTGAAATGTATGACGTATGTTCCTGATACGCTGGCCTTCTGCGAGCCGTACTGGCAGTGTCATCGTTATTCTAAAGATGCAGTTAATCGGCAAACCATTTATGAATTTAAACGGAAATATCAAGGGGCTGGCTTCAAGGATAATGACGATCACTTGCGTGGTATTGAGGGTAAATTGCAAAAGGTCTTCCTTTTTACCATAGTCAACTACTAACACCCATTATCATAATTATACATGTACCCCGTGATTATACCCAATACTCCCATCCACACATTTTTGGATACCTTGGATAATGGGTGCACTACACTAAATCCTTCCGCATTTGGTGTAACCCTTCATAGTTCCGGTAAAAAATAGCGCCTATGCGAAATATATCTTCGTCCCGAGGGAACCAAATTTGAGTGACTCTTGGTTGTTTTGATAAAAACAATAGAATAGGAGCTCAACATTACAAATCTGTTCAGAAAATGTTCCGAATCGAATGTACCGTGGCAATAGGCCCTCGGAACATGACCGGAACTGGTAAAGGAGGCGAGAGTGTCCGCTGAAATTCGGGATGGCGCTGTTCAGGAGTTCGTATCTCTCAAGTTTGTCTTAACTTGTCCCAAAAATCAAATTTAAATAAAAGTGTAATGTTTATTTAAGACGTTGATTCGATCAAAATATTAAAAATGTTGTTACATGGGGTAGAAAAACAAACTTACTTTCTTGTATTTTCCCGTGTATTTCAATGGGACGATTATTTAGTGGTGGACGTGCGCTCTAATGGGCAACGGGATTCGAATACAGGCTGTGAATAGCCCAAACACTAGGGTGCACATCACTAAAATACATGTCCTATTAAATACACTTAAATACCCTTACACAAAAAGTAAGTTTTTCTACCTCCTGTGACTGAATTTCTTAAAGGGGGTAACCCTATTGGTTTTGGATATGGATTGTCTTTAAAATTACATAATAATATCAAATATCGCCCCCTTTCCCATAGCAAAAAGAAAAGGTATCGGTATAGTTGCGGGCTTGCGGCTACTATACGGGATAGTATCCGGTAGGTATTCTGGAGCTATCCGAAAGTATCTGCTAGCAGATACTAGTTGGATACTAGTATCGGTATAGTGGTACTATTCCGATACTATTCCGATACTAGTATCTGATACTATATAGTATCGGAATAGTACCCGCTTTCAGCTGGCGCCAATCCATGTCACATGACTAATTAGAATAACTGCCATATCGGTTGGAGCCAAATTGCTATACAGGCAAGGAATGAGTTCCTCTGATTCAAAGGATAATATATACTGTTGTACAAGGAATGTACAGTGTGTTCTATTTCTGGGCTTCACAATACAGGTATGGTTGTATTGGGTGACAGTTTTTGAACAGAACTTTATATTTTATCTAAATTTAGTATAAGCTTAAGAACATCGTACAATGTAGGCTATATCAAACCACGGAGTATGTTGAATTCTGCACCCAAGACAAAATGGTGCTCAATGCATGCAATATTAAAATGTGAATGTGTATATTATATGTTTTAGCATGCAATTGAGCATTCATAGTGTACATTTTCAATTGCTTTTTGCCACAAATTTCAATGCTGCATGTATGTACAATAATCAATTGCTACACATTTCACATTTAATGTATGTACAACTATAATCATTTGAAATTTTCAAAGTGACCTTGTCCATATACCATGTAAATCTCTGGACATATCTCTATGACCATATTTGGGCAAAACAATTTACATGCGAAACAAATAGTATCAGACACTATCCCGATACTAGTATCAGGTACTATCCCGATACTAGTATCGGGCACTATTCCGATACTATTTATCAGTGTCTCCCAGTAACAGTATCGGATACTATCCCGATACTTTATGTCCATATATGGACAAAAAATTTGCATGTGAAACATATCCGGATACTATACCGATACTAATATCCCACTAGGTAGCGGGTACTATTCCGGTATTAGTATCAGATACTATCCCGATACCTATTATATTTTGATATGGGTTATGCTGCTTTGTGAAAAAACGAGAGCATTTGCAATCCAATACCTTGGTATACGTGAATTGCATTCTGGGCAGGCAAGCAACAACAACAATTCGCGTTCGTATGACGTACAATGCCCGGCCCGTATTGAACGGAAAATATTTGTTTTTTTTCGTACCGTTTCAGAAAAAAAGGAAACAAAATATATTTCCCCTTGCAATATGTACATTTCAAATGAATATAAAAAAGTTTGGGTTAAAAATGGAGAGAAAAAAAACATTCCGGTACCGGGTTTTGAACCGGGTATCTCTCGGGTAACTGCAAACGCGCTAATCAATTGAGCTAAACAGCCCACTACGTGAAGCGTGGAAGTTTTATAATTAAATACGGCGCACAGTCTCCTCAGCAGTTAGTGTGGTTCGCTTTTTTCACAGAATGTGTATGACGCGAAACCAAAGTAGCTGTTGAGCAGACTGAGGATCGTTCATAATTCCCTGCCCCAGAATTCCGGAGTAATTTTTAGTATTTACAAACTGGTAACCTGTAAAAACCGCTGTGTTTCATGATTTCTCCGGAAATACATCGACTTGGAGCGTCAAATTTCAGGATAGTAATGAGAAAAATAGTATCTATTATGTGATACCAAAACCTCATCAACAATGAAAAAAATCGGGGGGATGATGCTGTCGATCGTGTTACGGACCTTTAAAAGTATAAAGTATGATATTTAATTTTTAAAAAGTTGTTTTTTGACTTCTATTGCTCCCTGTATACCAGGGGAAGCTTAAGAGGCATTATCTGTTATTTTGGAGAATTTTTTAAAAATGTTTGCCACGGTCAAAAAATGGATTTTCTTTAAACTTTCATATTTGATGCACCTTGACCTGAAACAAACACACATGAAATAAATTTGGGAAAAATATCCCCGTTGCCATGGTAACAGCCAAATTTTCATTTTAGGCCTATTTTCACAATTTTGCATTTTTCAGCAGTCAATTTGTCAAGTTTTGAAGCCAGTGTTACAAATATACACAATATATATATACTATTTTCTTTATAAGGTATGAACAGGTCACACCTTAGATGCCGCATTGAAAGTATAAAAATAATCACCAGATGTCAGGGTGGGTTATACCATTTATTTGAAATAGGGGTGTTTTTCAATTTTTTCAAAGTATACCAACTTTGTATAGCTCATAAACCATATGGTAGTGCTCCGATTTCAACATCGACCACAGCATGTTGAGATGATACATTGGTCTTATGAAAAAGTTACATTTGAGCTTGGGGAAAACACATCTGTATATACAGTGTTGCCAGACATTTTCATATTTTTCGAAATTCAACACAAATCTCACCTTAAGTTAAATGATGTAAAAATGAAACATCATCATTTCAAGGAACATTTATTAGAAAGAGAGTTTTTATTCATATCAAATTTGATCAGTTATAATGGTCAGTAATGTTCTAAACCACATGGGTGTTGCCAGAATTGGGGTTTTATTGAGATTTGTGGATATTTTCAACTTTTTAAAAGTTATAAAAATACCAAAATGCATTTCTATAATAAAAAATAGAAACATCGACCTTGTCATGTTGAGATGATACATTGGCCTTATGAAAAAGTTATTTTGATCGGGGGGAGTAAAACATCAGTTTATACAGTGTTGCCAGATATTTTCCTATTTTTTCAAAATTCAACACAAGTCTCGCCGTAAGTTAAAAGATATGAAAATGAAACTTCACCTTCATATGGAACATATCTTTTTAGAAAGAAAGTTAATTTCATATTCAATTTGATCATCTGGGATGGTCAGTGTTATTTCTAAGCCATATGGGTGTTGCCATAGCTGGCGTTTAATATGACAATTTAGATATTTCCAGCTTTTTACAAGTCTTAAAAATAGTACACATCCTTAAAATTATTGTGGAATGAACGCAATATTAAGGTTAAAAATTAACCTAAGAACACTTAGTATGTGAATTTAAATTTTAAATTTGAGTTGGGAAAATATTTCCTTCTATACAGTATTGCCAGATATTATCACATATATTCAAAATTCAACGTATGTTGAGCTTTTTCAGCTTTTTTCAGTCTTAAAAATGCCAAAATACAATGGCATGCATTCCTAAAATAAAGATGTGAAAATGAAACATCGACCTCATCATGTTGAGATGATACATCGGTCTTATGAAAAATTTACATTTGAGCTTGGGGAAAAACATCTGTTTATACAGTGTTGCCAGATATTTTCCTATTTTTAAAAAAAATCAGCACTAGTTTCACCTTAGGTTGAAAATGAAAGTTTATTAGAAAGAAATTTACTTTCATATTAAATTTGATCAGTTGTATAAATGGTCAGTGTTGTTCCAAACCACATGGGTGTTGCCATAATTAGGGTTAAATAGCGAGATGTGGTTATTTTGGAACTTTTTACAAGTTTTAAAAATACCAAAATACCATGGTATGCATTCCTTAAAAAATATGTGGAAGTGAAACATCAACTTCACCATGTTGAAATGATACATATTTGGTCTTATGAAAAATTTACACTTAAGCTTGGGGAAAACATATGTTTATACAGTGTTGCCAGATATTTTCCTATTTTTTCGAAATTGAACACAAGTCTCACCTTAAGTTAAATGATGCGAAAATGAAACTTCACCTTCACACAAGGAAAATTTATTAAAATGAAATTTACTTTCATATTAAATTTGATCAGTTGTATAAATGGTCAGTGTTCCCATATCAAAAAATGAGACCTTTTCGGATAACTTCCCGATAGTCACCGGGTAGACACCGGCAAATTTCACATGCAAATTAGATAGGTAGCGGGTGACTACCCGATAAATTTTTGGGAAACAATAGTGGATACCTTTCAGGTAATAGGTACCGGATGACTATCCGATGACTGTTTTTGGGGAAACTAGCGGGTAACCACCCGATGACTTTTTTGGGGAACTAGCGGATAACTACCCGATAACTTTTCGGGGACCTAGCGGATAACTTTTGGTGACGATATACCTGGTGACCTCTTTGGAGACTTCCTGTTGACCTTTTGGGATTGCAGAAATACAAATTCATGAGTATGCACAACTTTATTGGGCAATTTAGCTTATTATTTGAATTGTAGATTTTGGAGCAATATAACTCTGCAGTCATGGCAGTTGAGCTTGTGCTATCTTGCTTTCGGGCTTGCTTTAAGAATCTTGAAAGTGTACAATGTAATTTTAAATATTTCTGATTTAATTTAATTGGTTTACACCTTTATAAGGTGCATACCTTTCAATTAATTACAATCAAATTGTTATGATATCAGCATATACATGTATTACAGTACCTAAATGTGATCACATCACTGACACAGCATAATAATTTTCATATCAAATATTATAATTTATTTACAACAAATAGCTTAACATAAAGCTGATCAGTTGATTGACACATAAGCTGATGATTAGTAATTTAATTGACATTAATTTACTGTCAAAATCATGTATGATTTACTAGAAAAGATATAAACTAAAATATTCAAATGTGTCATATATTAGGTACATCAGTGTATTGCATCAATACAAATCATTTCATACAAATTTTCCTACCTGCATTGTCATATGAAATCAAGCATTCAATGCTTTATAATTCCTACAGCATGTTCCAGATTAATTAGTAAACATCTTGTTATGTCCTACATGTAAATCCATACATTTTGGACCACAAATAACATGAATATTCTGCACAAATATATTCCAACTGCCAACAGCTAGCTACTCCATTATTTGAATTCATTCAGTGACCTTTGACCACATACCCACCCACCCACGCATTCTTAAGATGCTTAATGCTATTTTCAAGGTCAAATTAAAAGCGGATAACCACCGGGTAACTCCTGCAAAGAATATAAGTTTCTGGGAACCTTCTGGGTAACTCATTTGAAATATTTGAGTTTTTGGGAGACTTCCGGATGTCTACCCGAAAACTTTTGGATAACTTCATTAGGTATCCGCAAGCTATCCGCTAGCGGGCACTTTCGGATAACTCTGGAAAAGGTACCCGAAAGGTTTCTGATGACCACCGAATGGTCATCGGGTGGTCACCGGGAAACTTTTCTTTTTACTATGGGTTGTTCCAAACCACATGGGTGTTGCCATAATTAGGGTTTAATAGTGAGATGTCGATATTTTTATAAGTCATAAGGGTTCAAATAGCGACGTTTTCACATATTTTTTGTGGACCTGAGTGCACATCAGACATATATTGAAATTTGCGATATAATACAAATTTTATGGCAAATGATTAAAAATTGATATTTTTGAAATTTAACAGATCTCAAAAGTAAATTGTATAAATCTAGTGATATGTACTTAAAGTGTATGTAGCTGGAATGAAAAGCCGTCCATATGAAAATTTGACCTTTCGTATTGAAGATATAGATTTTTTCACCAAAACTCCTAAGGTCTTTGGGGAAAATCTATATCTTCACTATGAAAGGTCAAATTTTTCAATTAACATTAATTAATTGATTAGTGGTCGGCTTTTCATCCCAGCTACATACACTTTAAGTACACATCATTAGATTTATTAAATTAACTGTAATATGTAAAAAAAAAAAAAATTCAATATGCATAATTTACCCTAAAAGTTTTATTGTATCGAAATACATTTCTCGTATTCAAAATGCAATTTGGTATGTCTGATGTGCTCTCAGGTCCGACAAAAATACTGTGCAAAGGTGGGTGACCAATCCCTTAAAATACAACACAGAAAACATCAAACATGTATACTTTAAAATATACATAAAAGCCATAATGTTTTTACCAATATACACATACTAGCTAGGCTAAAATAAATTAAAATAACATAAGATTGTTACATTGCAAAAAGATGCATATAAGAGTAAGATCATTTAAATTACGCCTACCCCATATTAGGATATGGGGAAGAAATGGGCAAAATACTAAATAGATCCAGCAAATGTCTCGAAAGATATGAGAATAGTCAAAGACAATAACGCACAGAACCTTTTCACAGCCAGACAAATTAATGTCCAGTTACCTTTCCCGAGAGGAGCTCGCAGGAGAGTCGAAAGTATGAAGAAGAAATGACCATTGAAATCTTGTATGATATTGTTGCTAATTCTCTGTCATTCAAGCATCCCCTGCTCATTGATGACATGAATTTGTATGAGCTTGTAAAAAGGAAGCAACTAAAATTAAGCTTTCAAGACTGAAGGAGATTTATATGAACACTTTTGCAGATACTTGCAGGGTTAAAGCAAAATAAAAAATCATCAAATGTTGATAAAAGTTGTCTGAGCAAATATCCGTTTCAAGTAGAAGAAGAGGACTACTGGGCACAGTATACCTATGACATGACACCGGAGGGGGTTCTCCCTGGTTAAAGGTATACGGGGATGTGCCACGGTTTTGGGGGTACCTTAGCAATTTTGGTATGTCGATTGGTGGGTTTGCAGTGGAGACAATACACCAAATTGGGTGCATTAAGGCAAAAGTGCCCATAAAGCGCCAAATTAGGACAAATTTGTGTGCTTTTTGGGTGTCTTTTTGTTAAAAATTGGAATACTATAGCTGTAACTTTAATAAGGTGTCATTTTAAAATTGAAAATGTATCCACATTTCACTATTGACTCCATTTATAGTGGCATCATCCATGTGGTTTATTCATGGCAGCGATTTAAACAATATAAATCCTAAAGTGAGACATACGTTGAATTTTGAATATATGTGATAATAATTCACATACTAAGTGTTCTTAGGGTAATTTTTAACCTTAATATTGCGTTCATTCCACAATAATTTTAAGGATGTGTACTATTTTTAAGACTTGTAAAAAGCTGGAAATATCTAAATTGTCATATTAAACGCCAGCTAAGGCAACACCCATATGGCTTAGAAATAACACTGACCATCCCAGATGATCAAATTGAATATGAAATTAACTTTCTTTCTAAAAAGATATGTTCCGTATGAAGGCGAAGTTTCATTTTCATATCTTTTAACTTAGGGCGAGACTTGTGTTGAATTTTGAAAAAATAGGAAAATATCTGGCAACACTGTATAAACTGATGTTTTACCCCCCCCATCAAAATAACTTTTTCATAAGGCCAATGTATCATCTCAACATGACGAGGTCGATGTTTCTTTCTTTATTATAGAAATGCAATTTGGTATTTTTATGACTTGTAAAAGTTGAAAATATCCACACCTCACAATTAAACCCCAATTATGGCAACACCCATGTGGTTTATCTGGCAACACTGTATAAACTGATGTCTTACCCCGCCCCAGATCAAAATAACTTTTTCATAAGGCCAATATATCATCTCAACATGACGAGGTCGATGTTTCTTTCTTTATTATAGTTATGCATTTTGGTATTTTTATGACTTGTAAAAAGTTGAAAATATCCACAAATCACAATTAAACCCCAATTATGGCAACACCCATGTGGTTTAGAACAACACTGACCATTATAACTGATCAAATTTGATATGAATAAAAACTCTCTTTGTAATAAATGTTCCTTGAAAGGATGATGTTTCATTTTCACATCATTTAACTTAAGGTGAGATTTGTGTTGAATTTCGAAAAATAGGAAAATGTCTGGCAACACTGTATATACAGATGTGTTTTCCCCAAGCTCAAATGTAACTTTTTCATAAGACCAATGTATCATCTCAACATGCTGTGGTCGATGTTGAAATCGGAGCACTACCATATGGTTTCTGAGCTATACAAAGTTGGTATATTTTCATACTTTGAAAAAATTGAAAAACACCCCTATTTCAAATAAATGGTATAACCCACCCTGACATCTGGTGATTATTTTTATACTTTCATTGCAGCATCTAAGGTTTGACCTATTCATACCTTATAAAGAAAAAATCATATTTATATTGCGTATATTAGTAACACTGGCTTCAAAACTTGACAATTTGACTGCTGAAAAATGCAAAAATTGTGAAAATAGGCCTAAAATTGAAATTTGCCTGTTACCATGGCAACGGGGATATTTTTCCGAAATTTATCCCATGTGTGTTAGTTTGAGGTCAAGGTCCATCAAATATGAAAGTATAAAGAAAATCTATTTTTGACCGTGGCAATAATATTCTCAAAAATAACAGATAGTTCCTCTTAATACTGCAAACAAACACCATGTGCACAATTGTGCATTCATATGCTATCCTCCAGTGCAGAGCGCCCTCGCCTAACTGAATGTCACTTTTCATAATCTAAGAGGGCATCACCCACTACAGCACGTTGCCAGAAGACATGTACTTTCCCTTTTTAATTTTATATGAAATATCATTGTGGACAAGCAAAATTCTAGTCAGGGGGTTAGTGTAAGACCTGTAGAAAACATGGAACACTATTTTTGATCAAATGCTTCAAACATATGTGGTATAGAATTTTTTTTAAATGGTGTGTACAATTGTTCACAGTGTGTCTCACATTGTAAAGACTAATATATTGTGTTCAGTTGTACACAGTGTGACTAATCTTATCAATGTATAGGAGTTATTTAGTATACTTTGTACATCATTATAAGTTATTTTAAAAACCACTATGTAGGCCTATTATTACAGAGATAGTTAGGAGTAACTGGTCGTTGATGGGCCCGAAAATGGATCGTGTTGAGGGGAGTAACAAAATTAGTCTCAGAAATCAAATTTATTATTGAGTGTGCTGTCTTTTCGCTCTCCAAAGACAAGAACTGCTTATTAGCATTTTATTATAATTAATGAGAGTTAAGAGCCTACAGATACGGACGTATGAAGGCAACAGAAAAAGAAAAGGGTTCAAGTTTTGTTGCTTTACATACGTTACCAAGTTTTACTGCCATTACTTAGACATAATGTGTATAATTGTATCCAAAAAATCATTGTAAACGTCGTCACTTAGTTTTTCACAAATTACTATCCAAAATAGTTATAATAAGCATAAAAAATTTTTTTGATCGAGCCATCTTCCTTCGTGTCCGAAGGGGATAATGATTTTTTAACTATTAAAATATAAATCGTAAGTGCATTCTAGTTTTGTCTTCATTTTATAAGTGCAAGACCATCACCGGGCGGGGTGGTCTCCTGGTTGAAGGTATACGGCGATGTGCCGTGGTTCGGGGGACCCTTTCAGCGATTTAGGTATATCGATGGGTGGCTTTTCAGTGGAAACCAATGCATCCGATTGGGCGCATTTCGGCAAAAGTGCTCTTAACATCACACATTAAGGCAAAGTTTGGTGTTTTTTTTGTGAAAAATTGGTATACTCATGGCTTGTAAAAAGTAGATAAAGAGAAAGTCAGTATCCAAAGGTCTGTGTGGCACATTCCATATTTGGCGAAGAACCCACTGGGACCATCATAAATAGCACTACTTACGATGGTCTTGCAGTGCATTTCAGTGCACGAGCAAGACCATCGCAAGCGAACCTTATGGCTAGCTAACCATGATTTTATTAGTTGTGATAATTTTTTACTAACTATGAATTTTTAGTAATTTTGTGCCATTTTGCCGGTTTAAACTGGCAAAAAAGGTTTTTGTTTAATAGTTTTTACTTTTTTGCCTGGAAAAACAGGTTTTTGCTCAAAATCGAACCCTGTATGTCGATGAAAACATGATTTTTTATCATTTTAATTTGATCACATTTTTGATAAATACCTAATACATTGTATTTTAGGTGGTTATCTTGCTACCGAAAAAGGATACACGTGGGTGAAAGAGCAACTTGAGGCCACTCCACCAGGAAAGAAGATGATATTCTGTAAAGACTTAATTGGATGGCCAGCACATGGACACTATGAACGACTACCTTCAGGTAAGGAGACCATTGTCGTGGGTTTAATAATCGATTTTGAGAGTTCTAACATCGATATGTTTTGATCAATTTTGTGAACTAATTTGTTATGAAAAGCCAAATACTCTATAAAGACGAATATCTTGAAACTTTTGTTTACCTCCTTCCATGCAGGCTTCCAGCACACCTTTCTTATTCGGAATCCATATCTGACGTTTCATTCCTGGAAAAAGTGTATCAACACGGGTGTAGCTGATGACATGAATCTTCACCTAACGGACTTACCTGGATTCTACATGCCTGAAGGAATGTTTTTCAAAGAACAGTATCATCTGTATAAATATGCGAAAGAAACTCTTGGCCAAAATCCACCAATAGTTGATGCAGATGAGTTATTAGCTAATCCAGCGGGTGTTATGAAAGCTTATTTTAAGGCAATTGGTGTCTTGTACAGTGATGATTATCTTCACTGGAAACCAGGGAACGAATGTATCGAGCGGTTATGGGTTGTGGCTAAAGAACATATATACGGGCAGCGACGATGGCATGGCGTGACATTTGAGAGTACAGGCTTTGGCAGTCCAAAAAAGTGTCCTGATCCGGCAGATTTACCCGAAGATGTTGTGTATTATGCGGATTTGTGTATGAAATATTATGAAGAAATGTATGCCAATACACTAAAACCTTTGTAAGATTAAGAATGCACACCTCTTCGACTATTGAGCATGTTGAGACCTTTAAAGATATGCCAGCTGAAGTAACAAGGACAGAGTATAAGCTGCCAACCATATTGTAAGTCGACCTGATTAGCATGGAAAACTCCAAACAATCATCCCCATGATCTCAAACCATCTATTTAGGATTTGGTGGATGTGGTTTCGGTGATGTGGCCGAGGAGAGGGTAAACTCTTACGGGGGGTCGAGATTTCCGGACGGCCCACCAAAAATCGATTCCGCCCCCCCCCCCCTCCTCGATCTGCCAAAAACCTCCTCCTTTACACATGCCAAATTTTGGGATCCCAATTGACAAACCTTAAATGGTCTAGATATAATATGTTGCAAGCACAGCGAGCAAGCAAATTTGCATATTTTAAGCGTTTCCGTACTGTTTTCCTTAGCCTTTTTAGAGAGTTTTATTTAAAAGGCGCTCCATGAATGTGTGCCAAGAATCTCTTGCCTCCCCCCTCGGCTCGCCAAAAATTGCTTGCCCCCTCCCCCCCCCCTTCGGCTCGCCAAAATTTCTTGCCGCCCCACCTTGGTCTGGGGCGGACATTTTAAAAATGAATTTAGGAGAGCAGCAAGGGCATCACTTGCATTACATTCCAGATGTTAAATCTACATCATATGCAAAATTTGAGGAAATTCGCACGAGTCCGTTTTATTTTAGGGCCATTTGTCTATAACTGGTCTTTACATGTAGCCCTATGGAGAGAGTGCCCGTTGAGGGCGCTATAACCCCATTTTAGGAACAAAAATGTGATTTAAAAAAAACGGACTCGTGCGAATTTTCTAAAATTTTCAGAGTATGTAGTATGAACATGTAGAAATATAATCAAGTAGTTGCCCTATCTGCTCTCCTCCAAAAAAATAAAAAGTCCTATACCTCAATGATAATGAAACCTATGTGCCCCCCCCAACCCTCCAATTTAAACCTCCCCGGGGTTCATAATTATTGCACAGCCCCTAAGTGTGTGTCAATAGAAATCGAACGCCCTTTTATGCTTGGCTGACACCAAATGTGCCTCTTTGTTATTAGCTGACACCCAATGACCTCCTTTGGTAAAAGTGACGTTTCTCTGTCCCAGTTTGCCTTAGAGTTCCCTACACTCAGGCCGTGACCTATAACATCACTCTGATAGTCACTACAGTAAGCACATGTGCCTATTAACGACAAGAACGGATTTGTTAGGGTAACTTGTGAAACTTTTTGATTTTTTTCCTATAATTATAACACCGATATTGTAAATTAAATGAAAAAAGTAAACAAACAAACAAATAAATAAATAAATAAATAACAAAATAACCTAAAGATTCGTTCTTGTTCGAGCAACTCGTCAATAGGCACTTATGCATATTAACAAATCTTTACGGTATTTTGTACTCTTGAAGTTGTTACTGGGTGATTTCAGGTAGAACTATTAGAAAAACAAGGATTTTAAAATGTTTGGTAAATCGTAATAAATACGTTTCATCAATACGAAGTCAAAAAGGTCAAAGTTTCTCAATTTTTGCTTGAAGGCAACAGGTGGATTTTGCTACAAGTGATTTTGTTGCTCATCATTCGTAAACAGCGATAATTGTGTTTTAAAAACAAAGATTCATATTCAGCCTAGACTGTCCCACAGTCTATGTTCGGTCCGGTCTCTGGATAATGGAACGATACTCAATCACATAATAGCCTTTATATACCGCATCTAAAGATTCCCATCACCTGATTGGTTAAAAGAGCGGGCATAGTATACAAATATTGACTGCTATGAGGGCATGGTTAAAATTATAGGCCCAAGGTGATCTCAAATCCATGAATATGCCCCGAGGCGTAGCCGAGGGGCATAGTCATGGTTTTGAGATCACCGCGGGCCTATAATTTTAACCATGCCCCGAATAAAAAGCAGTCAATATTTGTTTTATATACCAAATCTTAGGATTCTTGTCATCAGATTACAATCTGCGCTTTCTGCGTAATTATAGCGCGTGAAAACATTAACGCGTGCGTAATATCATTTACGCTGGGAAAAACGCGCAGTTTGATCGTGTATATTATATGTTTTAGCATGCAATTGAGCATTCATAGTGTACATTTTCAATTGCTTTTTGCCACAAATTTCAATGCTGCATGTATGTACAATAATCAATTGCTACACATTTCACATTTAATGTACAGGGTGTCCCAAAAAAAAGAGGCCCCACATTGCGCCCTCTTTTTCTCCTATTTCTGAAACGTTGATCAAATATATTTTGGTATGTAAAGAAACCCTAAATCGTTAGCTATAATAAACCAAAACAATTCTTTCAATCGGCTCACAATTTTTGAAGATATGCCCTCTTTAAGAAATGTACCCGATTTTCACTCTGTCCACGGATGAGGTTTGGCTACATCAAAGATTTTAAAAGAAACACATGGTTAATGACATGGATAGATAATAGCATTAGTCTTGGGAAAGCATTCACTATAAGCGAGGATCACCAGCTAGCTTCAAACATCTTCGCAACCCCGTATTACTGCTGCATTCGCAAGTATCCGGCGCACAAGGCCTTAAGGATGGTACGCAACGCAATTAATGCAATGAGAACTAGGGCTGAAACCTGTATTCGTCACGGAGGCAACCAGGTAGAGAGCAGAGCAGCACAGTAAACTCACTTCAAAGACAAACTAAACAGCCCTTTTCAGGGCTACCTTTTAACAAAAAAGAGAAATGACTTATGTTGTCAATAAAAAGAAAGCAAGAAACGAGAAAAACATAAGTAATTGCAAGTATAGCAAACGAAGTCCCATCCCACATCAATTTCGCCCAAATTAATGACACTTAACAAAATCCATAACCCATAAGCCCACCGGTAAAGCCCATTCCCTTAAATAAAGTTGTTATTTTATAAAGTTATCATCGAGGAATGTTTTATATTCATGCATGGTATATGCACTTTTCAATCTTTGAAGTAGCCAAACCTCCTCCGTGGACAGAGTGAAAAACGGATACATTTCTTTAAAAGGACATATCTTCAAAAGTTATGAGCCGATTGAAAAAATTGTTTTGGTTTATTAAAGCTAACGATTGAAGGTTTTTTTACATACCAAAATATATTTGACCAACTTTTCAGAAATAGGAGAAAAAGAGGGCGCAATGTGGGGCCTCTTTTTTTTGGGACACCCTGTATGTACAACTATAATCATTTGAAATTTTCCAGTGACCTTGTCCATATACCATGTAAATCTCTGGACATATCTCTATGACCATATTTGGGCAAAACAATTTACATGTGAAACAAATAGTATCAGACACTATCCCGATACTAGTATCAGGTACTATCCCGATACTAGTATCGGGCACTATTCCGATACTATTTATCAGTGTCTCCCAGTAACAGTATCGGATACTATCCCGATACTATATGTCCATATATGGACAAAAAATTTGCATGTGAAACATATCCGGATACTATACCGATACTAATATCCCACTAGGTAGCGGGTACTATTCCGGTATTAGTATCAGATACTATCCCGATACCTATTATATTTTGATATGGGTTATGCTGCTTTGTGAAAAACGAGAGCATTTGCAATCCAATACCTTGGTATACGTGAATTGCATTCTGGGCAGGCAAGCAACAACAACAATTCGCGTTCGTATGACGTACAATGCCCGGCCCGTATTGAACGGAAAATATTTGGCCAAAATCCACCAATAGTTGATGCAGATGAGTTATTAGCTAATCCAGCGGGTGTTATGAAAGCTTATTTTAAGGCAATTGGTGTCTTGTACAGTGATGATTATCTTCACTGGAAACCAGGGAACGAATGTATCGAGCGGTTATGGGTTGTGGCTAAAGAACATATATACGGGCAGCGACGATGGCATGGCGTGACATTTGAGAGTACAGGCTTTGGCAGTCCAAAAAAGTGACCTGATCCGGCAGATTTACCCGAAGATGTTGTGTATTATGCGGATTTGTGTATGAAATATTATGAAGAAATGTATGCCAATACACTAAAACCTTTGTAAGATTAAGAATGCACACCTCTTCGACTATTGAGCATGTTGAGACCTTTAAAGATATGCCAGCTGAAGTAACAAGGACAGAGTATAAGCTGCCAACCATATTGTAAGTCGACCTGATTAGCATGGAAAACTCCAAACAATCATCCCCATGATCTCAAACCATCTATTTAGGATTTGGTGGATGTGGTTTCGGTGATGTGGCCGAGGAGAGGGTAAACTCTTACGGGGGGGTCGAGATTTCCGGACGGCCCACCAAAAATCGATTCCGCCCCCCTCCTCGATCTGCCAAAACCTCCTCCTTTACACATGCCAAATTTTGGATCCCAATTGACAAACCTTAAATGGTCTAGATATAATATGTTGCAAGCACAGCGAGCAAGCAAATTTGCATATTTTAAGCGTTTCCGTACTGTTTTCCTTAGCCTTTTAGAGAGTTTTATTTAAAAGGCGCTCCATGAATGTGTGCCAAGAATCTCTTGCCTCCCCCCTCGGCTCGCCAAAAATTGCTTGCCCCCCTTCCCCCAACCCTCCAATTTAAACCTCCCGGGGTTCATAATTATTGCACAGCCCCTAAGTGTGTGTCAATAGAAATCGAACGCCCTTTTATGCTTGGCTGACACCAAATGTGCCTCTTTGTTATTAGCTGACACCCAATGACCTCCTTTGGTAAAAATTGACGTTTCTCTGTCCCAGTTTGCCTTAGAGTTCCCTACACTCAGGCCGTGACCTATAACATCACTCTGATAGTCACTACAGTAAGCACATGTGCCTATTAACGACAAGAACGGATTTGTTAGGGTAACTTGTGAAACTTTTTGATTTTTTTCCTATAATTATAACACCGATATTGTAAATTAAATGAAAAAAGTAAACAAACAAATAAATAAATAAATAACAAAATAACCTAAAGATTCGTTCTTGTTCGAGCAACTCGTCAATAGGCACTTATGCATATTAACAAATCTTTACGGTATTTTGTACTCTTGAAGTTGTTACTGGGTGATTTCAGGTAGAACTATTAGAAAAACAAGGATTTTAAAATGTTTGGTAAATCGTAATAAATACGTTTCATCAATACGAAGTCAAAAAGGTCAAAGTTTCTCAATTTTTGCTTGAAGCCAACAGGTGGATTTTGCTACAAGTGATTTTGTTGCTCATCATTCGTAAACAGCGATAATTGTGTTTTAAAAACAAAGATTCATATTCAGCCTAGACTGTCCCACAGTCTATGTTCGGTCCGGTCTCTGGGTAATGGAACGATACTCAATCACATAATAGCCTTTATATACCGCATCTAAAGATTCCCATCACCTGATTGGTTAAAAGAGCGGGCATAGTATACAAATATTGACTGCTATGAGGGGCATGGTTAAAATTATAGGCCCGCGGTGATCTCAAATCCATGAATATGCCCCGAGGCGTAGCCGAGGGGCATAGTCATGGTTTTGAGATCACCGCGGGCATATAATTTTAACCATGCCCCGAATAAAAAGCAGTCAATATTTGTTTTATATACCAAATCTTAAGATTCTTGTCATCAGATTACAATCTGCGCTTTCTGCGTAATTATAGCGCGTGAAAACATTAACGCGTGCGTAATATCATTTACGCTGGGAAAAACGCGCAGTTTGATCGTGACGCACGTGACCGGTCCATAGTTCATTTCCATGGACCGGTCCATAATTCATTTTGCGGGCATAGTTAATTCAATGACTGCATTTTCAACCAATCAGATGACAGGAATCTTTATATGAGGTATATAATTTTGACTATGCCCGCAAAAGTAACTATTCCCCGGGCATAGTTCTGCGTGTGCGTTGTTCCGAGCGCAAAATGATATTACGCACGCGAAAATGTTTTCGCGCGCTATAATTACGCGGAAATCGCAGATTGTAATGATCTGTGCCGTTTGCATTGTAACTATTAATTTATCTTCCAAAAATCGATCCTTTTAACCAAGCAGATGACAAGAATCTTAACATTTGGTATATAAAACAAATATTGACTGCTTTTTATTCGGGGCATGGTTAAAATAATTATAGGCCCGCGGTGATCTCAAAACCATGACTATGTCCCTCGGCTACGCCTCGGGCCATAGTCATGGTTTTGAGATCACCTGGGCCTATAATTTTAACCATGCCCTCATAGCAGTCAATATTTGTATAATAAAGTATGCCAAAGTCTTTAACACCCCAATCCCGTCCGCTTCTAATACACAGCGCCAAAAACCAATTCCTCTTTTTTTCACAAATCGATGCTACCACACTGATGACACCTCGTATATAATACGAACGCCAAAATTCAGTAATCGCTTGATTTTTCATATTATCAACAGAATTTACAAATAATCAATGATATCTGTACCTGTTGACTGAAGGTCGGTATACTCGTGGACACCAAATATTTGTTTATATTTTTATAAATATATTTTATAGCTACATCGTCATTACACCTGATTGTTGGACGATATAATTGCCCGAACGTTGATTTTCAACTTTTTGGAAATGGCCAATTCATCACTTGTTTGTAATAAAAATAATGACATTACACGAGTCATGTTGTGGGTTACGCCACGAAGTACATCCACGGCGTTCCTGAAATGTATGACGTATGTCCCTGGTACGCTGGGATGGTATGAACCCTACTGGCAGTGCCATCGTTACTGCAAAGACGAAGTTATCGGGCAGCCCGTTACCGAATTCAAGCGGAAGTATATGGCGGCAGACTGCAATGACACAGGCGCGCTATTGAAGGTAAATGGCAACTATCAGGGGTATAAACCATTATACAATAAGTTTAGTGATCCACTTTTAGTTATAATAAAACTAATTTAGTTATAATGAAGTTGACATAGTGCAGTCACGTCCACGGCAAATTCAACGTGACCTTTCCAGCCATAAACCCGCATATTGAAGATTAAACCGATATATGCAGTACTAAACCATTATATAGTATTCTATTGTCCAGTGCAAATTTATTACCACCTGATAATATTAATCCAATGAGCCACCGAATTGTCCGCTACGGACGACTAATCCAATCGATAATGACTCAATTGACATGTACGAGCGGAGCTCCACTGACCGAGTTTTGGCGTATTTTTCACTGAAAGGCAGCTGTTTGCTGTCATTTACTCATCATGGCGGACCACCGTTATTATAAGGACTATGCCAATTATTTAAAGATTGACATGTAGAGAATAAGCCATAATTGATTGACAGAAAGTACTAAATTTGTTTTATGACACCAATCTTCCAAATACGACCAAAAAATGGCTACCCTGTGAAGCAAAATGTGCATTGGAATAACACGGCGAGTTTGGATAGATGGTAGGATTTCTTGTTAATAAAAGTGTATGTTCCCCCGTTATTAAAGCTTGTACCGGGTTGAAGATTCAGATATTTGGAAAAGAATAAGTAATTGAAACATAGAGCAAGTACTAAAATCATAGCATTTTTCCTTTTTGATATATGATGCTAACTAGTTCATCCCATATAGCTACAACACAGCGCTACCAGTCGGGTTCAATTGCCTATTGTGAGTGCCCCTGTGTTGTGTGCATACATGTAGTTAACAATAGCTGCATGATGAACTTCGGTCTTAAAACGGTATTATTGCAATGCACGCGAAAATATTGACTTTCACCGCTTGGAAGGGGAAGAATCGATCTAGGGGCGCTGAACAATGATGTGCCCTCCTTGCCCCCCCCAGTTAATCTACTCTATGTATGTATGAAAATATATTATATGTGTGTATGGCCGTATATGTATTAATGTATTAATACACGATTAATTGAAAAACTTGAACACGATCTACACGTATGACAATGTATGAGTGTCCAACAAAAAAAGAATGGTTATTTTGGTTATCAACCTTCTGTTACCTGGATGAAATGCAAATCAAATTCAGGATTTCTTCCATGGACAACGAAAGCTAAAGGTCAGATTAGGCATATCGACTGCTATATGCCAGAAGTGGGTAAGTGCAATAGCTGCCCAGAGAACATTGGCCAATTTACAGCTACACATGATCAGTCGATCCTACACTTGGGCAAAGGTTTCAGATGACATACCAATCTTGTCAAGTATGGAATAAATTAGGAGGATCAACTAAAGGGATGTTTTGTAGTATGACATACGAAGGTGATTTTTATTTTTTATTAAAAACTGTTATATTTGGTACCAATGGCTATAATGGTATCCTATATGCAGTGATACCAAAATCAGTACAAATATTACCCGGGGGACTGGTATTTCAAGTTGTATATATCACCCAAAAAAAAATAAGTAACGGTCTTTTTTCATGACCTGGCGCGATGCGCGGTTATCTCGTTTAAGGTATCAAAAACAGTAAGTATAAAGGAAAAAGGTGCCTTAATCGCACTGATGCTACTAAAAAGGGTGGCTAAATTCGGCACCAATATGCCGATAAAAATGAGTTGAAAAGAAAGTAAAATAATGGGTGAAATTTTACTCAAAACTCCTCAAAACGTGTGCCTTTTCATTGGTTTTTCTTCAAGCGTCTTGACTGATCTCTACCGGCGGTTTTAGGTGTGTTCATTGCAGTAAAATACCCGCATAGTACTTGCTTTGGGTCGTTTGTCATGTTTGTACACTAATGAAAAATACTTGGTTAATCATGTGAATAAGACCTTAGCTTGTTTTGAAAGGGATTCAACCATGTTTCACCGTTTTACAACTTGCGTCCGGCGCGTCTGCGTGGATTACCACGCAAATGACGTGGACGCATCGTTGTTAAACGGTGATGAAAAACAGTGAAACATGAGGTAGAATCCTCCCCTCTTACCGTTCGAACCAAACTATCTGATATATTTTATTTTAGGTGGTTATCTTGCTACCGAGAAAGGATACACCTGGTTAAAAGAGCAACTTGAGGCCACTCCACCAGGAAAGAAGATGATATTTTGTAAAGATATATGGCCAATACGTGGACACTATGAACGACTACCTTCAGGTAAGGATTAACACGTTAACCCGGCCCTACATAGTCCTACGAAGGGTGAGCGGGACGGTTATACTAACACCCCTAAAGGTTTTTCATCAGTGTTTACGCCAAAACGAGCTAATCGTAAAGCCATCATTGGCGCTTATTTTAGTGATAGCACCTTACCCCGGGTAGGACCTATTATTTTTACTTTGCTCCTATAAACTAATTGCAATATATTTTAGATTATAAATGGTAAGAGGGGGTGTCTAGAGAGGGGGTCAATATGTTTAGTGGCAAAAAATTCCATTAATATTTAAACTTTGTGGACTTCAAGTTTTGATCTCCTGTACCTGTGTACCAGTACTGTGTGTATTGTATACCTTGGGTGGTTACATTAGTACCCAGTTTTAACCACCGTTTACCAGTGGAATCCGATAACCTAATGGATAATGCGTCTGACTAGTAAACGGAAGATCATGCGGCGCATTAACTTGCTTTTTTCAGTTGTGAGCCTTCTGTGATTTCGTTTATTTTTTATTTCAAGTTTAATCAACTAACTGAAGCATTTATTCATCTGTTGTGTCCGATTTGAGCGCTGACATAATTATATAGAAACTGTTGCCATTCAATATTCGTGAGCCATGTGATCGACACCTATATATATAGTTGTACGATTAGACGGCTTGTTTATTAGGTGTTTGTATTCACACATCTAGACTGGTTCTATTTGGACAAATCACGTTCCTAGCGGCAAGTTTGTATAGAAGTTGACATTTATTTAGTGATGTGCCCCCTTATAGTGATAATTTTTTCATGTGTTGCCAGTGCATGAACTGGCAACCCTATCATTTTCATTTGATTTCTAAAATCGCTGAAGCATGAGCACAGTGGAGCATGAGTATTCAACCAGCACTATACTAGACAAAATCTTTAAAATAAGTACTATCACCTTGGCCCTGGCAACACTAACTAGCATTGTAAACAACTTTGCACATGGTTTGAACATGATATCGATAGTGTGGAAGTTTTGGCATAAATTTGTCAATTCCTGACAGTTTTGTGAAAATCAATTGATACTTCCCATGCAGTCATGCAGTAAGGATTATCAGTAGTAATACAGGAGCACTGCACCTGGAATATTATGGGATTGTGAATTGATACTGTGAAATAGCAGAAAATGTGAGTACTTGAAACTAAATGTGTGCATATCTCAAAACTCCATTTTGGACCATTTGGCCTGATATGCTGAGATAGAATAAAGTCTTTTTAATGTTTCCCTTAGGTGATTCATAAAATTTTGATATGCATATGTTAGCTGATACTTCAAAGAAATAATGTAGGGAATAATTGTGTCGATATAGTGGCACACTAAATAAATATTGTCGTTGCAAAAAAGACGACATTTAGCCTATCATTTTCATTGATTTCTGTGAATATGTAAGCTTACTGTTTCAAATCAGGACGACCTATCGAAAGAATAAATAGGTACATTATTTCATTGGTTTGTTGAAAAAATATCTTGAACTGTCAACTTCATTATTTTACGATTTGTGTTTATCATCCTCCATGCAGGCTTCCAGCACACATTTCTTATTCGGAATCCATATTTGACTTTTGACTCCGTGAAAAAAGCGATCAACCGTGGCGTAGCCGGTGACAAGAATATTCAGCTTGAAGACTTGCCTGCATTTTACATGCCCGAAGGAAGTTACTTCAAAGAGCAGTATGATCTGTATCGGTATGTGAAAGAAAATCTTGGCCAAAATCCACCAATAGTTGATACAAATGAGTTATTAGCTAATCCAGCAGGTGTTATGGAAGCCTACTTCGAAGCAATTGGTGTCCCATACAGTGATGATTATCTACACTGGAAACCAGGGAGTGAATGTATTGAGAAGTTGTGGTTTATGGCTAAAGAGCTATACGGATTTCAACGATGGCATGGGGTGACTTTTGAGAGTACTGGTTTTGGCACTCCAAAGAAGTGTCCAAATCGGGAAGATTTACCAGATGATGTTGTCCATTATGCGGATTTATGTATGAAATATTATGAGGAAATGTACGCTAACAGACTAAAACCTTTATAGATATTAACACAGGGGAGTAAAATCATATGTAAATTAAAGTGAATGGTGAGAGAGAAAGGGTGAAACCCACCTCATTGGGCCTTTGTAAGTACTCAGGTTTTGCTTGTTGCTTCTATATATATTGCTAGGAAACTAAAATGTTATCACCGACGTTGCGGCCAAAACATTTGGCCTTCAGCTGGGTGGATTTAGGATCATCCGAGGTTAATTGATGAGGAAGTTGCTTGATGACCCGTGTGACAGATTAACTCTATTAAACGCCTCCGCTCCTGTTGAGGGACGGTTATTCGGCTCGTACCCACACTGCTTCTTTGACTACCCCGTCAACAAACGGGGTCTATGGTCCAAAATAACAACGTCGTCAATGTCAAAACTTCAGCTGGGTGGATGATTTAGGGTCATCCGAGGTCAATTGATGAGGAAGTTGCTTGATGCGCTTGAACTTGCGCGTCTAAACGAGCCGACCCAGGGCGAGCCGAGCCAACCGTCCCTCAACAGGAGCGAGGCGCTAGAGTTTATCTGTTGACAAACCACAGGCTGGTGATAATATCTAACCAAAAATGACTTTTTCGGTTGACAAATGACATGATTTAATTAATCACAATTTGAACATTTCCCAGATGACTGTATGTCGACACAGTATTAGATTATGTATTGTATTTAAATTAATTTATTATGTATTCTATTAAATTTTCAATTGCTTATGTATTCTATTAAATTTGTATTTTTCATGTATTGTATTTGTGAGGGTCGTTTTCATCATTTTGGTAAATTTTCAATTATATCTTCTTATGTATTCTACTGAATTATCTATTTCTTATGTATTCTATTGATTATTTATTTCTAATGTATTCTATTGAATTACCTATTTCTTATATATTCTATTGAATTATCTATTTCATATGTATTGTATTAAAACAATAGGAATTTTTTGATGATCGGTTCATCACTTTGTTGAATTTTCATTTTCTTATGTATTCTATGAAAAATATATTTCTGATATATTCTCTTCAATTAATAGAGTACATAAGAAATAGACAATTTAATAGAATATATAAGAAATTGAAAATTTAATAGAATACATAAGAAATTGAAAATTTAAAAGAATATATCAGAAATTGAAAATTTTATACAATGCATAAAAATGTTCTATTTCTTGTGTGCATTCTATTAATTTTCTATTTCTTATGTATAGATTTCTTATGTGATGCATTCTTTAACACTTGACAATGTTTTTGCCATCTTATTGGTTCTTACCCGTGTAATATGACACGATATCACACACTTCAGCGCATGCGTGTTGACGCGAAACTGGTACCCGCTATTTGAACGATTCAGAGGTGCATAGCAACAACGGGACTGATCGATTCTAAGCCCTAGGTAATTCCTTGTAAAATGTAGGATTTAATTTGATTAAAAGTTGGTATATTTATGATTAATATGTGGCCGTACACTACGAATGAGCCGTAAAGTCGGCAAATTGTATTCTGAGTTACAGTGCAAAATGTGCGTGAAGGTCGTATTCATAGTACCTCAATTTGGTGCGACAAGTTTCTCATTTGATAGCTTTTAAACCAATCCATAATCCTATTGCTGAAGAGGATAATAATCTTCTACCTATTTCTATAGAATCCTTAAATAGTTCTAGTCTTTGTTTGCTTTGGTTCAATCCTGTTCAAGTGGTGGGTTACAAAGCATTGTATTTTGTCTAGGTATGTATAACCAACAATTAACAAATTAAAGATAGTACATTCCTGAACCTCGTTGACTTGGGGATGATTTGAAATGACCGCAAATTATGAATGTATGATATTTATTACCAGCAATGTGAACAAAGAGACACATGTAGATCCGATAAAAGGTACCATTTTGTTGAAGGAGCAGAGGTCAACAAACCATAACCTCGCTTCTGGATATCGTTTGAAGTCAAATGATATATATACCGTTTTAAAGCTTATGATATCTATTTTTTAAACACGAGATAAAACAAAATTGACCAGTGGTCGACTTTACGGCTGATTCCTAGTGTTCAGTCACATATATTCATTTGAATTGAAGTGTTTAAAATGAGAATAAAAGTATTGTTTTTAGCCGCTGTCGTGCATCTATCGTCTCATATAACACGCGATATCATTATTTTTGGCGTAAAACAACTCGGATTCGCCTCGTTGTTTTACTTAAAATAATGATGTCACCCGTGTTATATGTATGAATGACCAAGTGTATGAATGGCCAAGTGGACCAAAAACGTGTAAGATTATACGTGTAACCTTACACGTGTAAGATGGCATCTTACATGTGTAAGATTGCATCTTATACGTGTAAGATCGCATCTTATACGTCTTAGAATCTAGCGGGTTGCTTAAATTGACGAATCATAGATAAGATACCCATATTTAAACCCAAACAACCAATTGTCTTACGCGTATTCTTCTTCGACCAATGAAATCTCGCCATAGCATTTCTTACACGCGTAAGAATTGCCTATTAGGGGTGGACGGTATTTCAATTTCACTAGTACATACGACGAGCGTCGAATAATCTTAGCATCGATATCGATATGTACCGCGGTAGATTTCGCAAACGTGATAATTTTACTGTCACCCCTTGAAATTAATTGATATTTAGTATAAAGTGACTCAAGATAACTGAGAAAAGGTAACCAGAACGTGAGATAAATCGGGCTGTGACAATGACGGTCCAACAATCGGAACAATTCCTGACAGAGTTTCGGCATACCATACAGGACATTGTAGCACTCATACAAATTTAGAAAATGTCTGTTTACGATGTTGGTGACGAGCTCTACTTAAACTCGGTACGCCGCCAATAATATCCCGCATCGACCAACACTAAATTCAAAATCTTACACGTATAACAAGTTGTGGGTGTTACAAATTATACGTCTTCACATAATTGGTCGAACTTTGCTAGGCGTAGTTTATGATTTCTTACTCTGTGATACGTCAACTTAAGAATTCTTACACGTGTAAGATGCAACCTTACACGTATAAGATACAATCTTACGCGTATAAGATGCAACCTTACGTGTAACCTTACGTTTGTCTTTACACGTTTTTGGACCACTTGGCCATTCATACAAGTGGACCAAAAAACGCGTAAGATAAACGTGTAAGGGTGTAAGGTTGCATCTTATACGCGTAAGATTGCATCTTATACGTGTAAGAATGAAGCGGGATTTTTTAAATTGACGAATCACAGAGTAAGAAATCACAAACACCCAATCATCTCATGCGTAACAAGCTTCAACCAATAATATGTAAAAACGTTTTGCGATACACCCACAACTTCTTATACGTGTAAGATTTCGATTTTTGTGATGGACGATACGTGATATTATTGGCGGCGTACCCGGGATAAGGGGAGCGTGTCCCAAAATCTTAAACGAGGCATTTTCTTAATTTGTATGAGTGCTACAATGTCCTGTATTTTATGACGAATCTCTGTCAAGAATTGGTACGTCATGGTCACATCCCGAATTATCTCACTTTTTGGCTACTTTTTTCAGTTATCTGGAGTCAATTAATACTCATATCAATTAAATTTCAAGAGGTGATGGTAAAATAATCACGTTTGCGAAAACTACCGCGGTGCAGATCGATATCGAGGCTGAGATTATTCACTACTATACTATACCAGTTCAATCGGAATACCGTCCATCCCTAATAGGCAATTCTTACGCGTAAAAGAAATGCTATGGCGAGATTTCATTGGTCGAAGATGAATGCGCGTAAGATGATAGGATGTTTAGGGTTTAAATATGGCTTCTTTATATATGATTCGTCAATTTAAAGCATCCCGATAGATTATAAGACGTATAAGAAGCGATCTTACCTGCATAAGATGCAATCTTACACGTGTAAGATGCCATCTTACACGTGTAAGGTTACATGTATAATCGTACACGTTTTTTGGTCCACTTGGCCATTCATATATATGAGACGATAGACGCACTCCAGCGGCTAAAAACAATACCTTTATTCTCTAATTAAAAATTAGGACATTTTGTGAGGCTGTTTTCATTACTGGGAAATTTCGTATGCTTTGTATTATATATTTAATTTCTTGTTAAATTTGATTTCGTTAAATTTTCAATTTCTTATCATGCTTATGTATTCTATGAAATTTTCAATTTCTTATGTATTCTATGAAATTGTCTATTTCTTATGTATTCTATAAAAAATGGCGAGGATTGTTTTCATTACTTTGCTAAATTGTCAATTATTTATGTATTCTTTTAAATTTTCTCCAGCGGTACTCCATAGTTTGGGGTAAAATGTCAATCTAGCTGTAGATTGATTCATGCATTTTTTATGATCATTTTAGTAAGGTGGCATTACCCCTAGACTGAGAATCACCAGACATGAACAAAAATATAGTGAGGACTTGTCTGCCCTCAAAGAGGATCATTTATTTACACTACTACTACTATTTCTTTATACATATACCAGCTGATATACCATCAATAATTTATTAATTTCTACGTTTTCATAAATGCTAACTGCTATAATTGATGATGACCGAGTAAAGTACCCATAGCCACAACCTCTCGGTAAAATACCACTAAAGGCTCATTTAACACACTGAAATATAAAATGTATATTCGGACCCGGGTAAACCTTCCCATAGCCACTGCTTCCCAGTAAACCTACTACTGAAAGCTAATTAACTGTATAAAATATATATTAGGACTTGAGTAAAATCGGAGAGCAAACCCTACCCATAGTCACTACTTCCCGGTAAACCTACCACTGAAAGCTAATTAACTGTACATAATATATATTAGGGCCAGAGTACATCGGAGAGCAAATCAACCCTTAGCCACTACTTCCCGGTAAACCTACCACTGAAAGCTAATTAACTGTACATAATATATATTAGGGCCAGAGTACATCGGAGAGCAAATCAACCCTTAGCCACTACTTCCCGGTAAACTACCACTGAAAGCTAATTTAACATAACATACTATTTATTAAGTTAGCATAATATTAGCCTAATTATTAGGCAATATGATCAGAATTGATATCATAACATGATTAAGAAATAACATAAAGATCAATAAACCGCCCAGATAGAAAACATCAAGCGTGGGCTGGGTGGGCGGGAAATTTTTCCGATCCTCTCTGAGTAACAGCAAACAAATTGTGACGATTTAACACGGCAATCAAACGTCACAGATTTCCACTTGAACCGAGAAAGCCCATTGGCTGAACGGGAGAACAACGATTGGCATCGTAAACAAATCATAGCACTATGGCAACGCAATGACCAACCATTCTCTGTTGGGGTAAATTGGTTCTATTTAGACAAGCTAAATAAAACCTTAATTTTAGGCCGCACTGTACGTACGTTATTCTGACTGTATTTTATTTTAAGATACAAAGCTGGTGGCTCAATTTATGAAAATACGAGTTTTATTTGACACTAGTATGCATAAAATGTGTGTAAATAAAGGTGAGTAAGGGGAGGAGTTGAATAAGACTCGCATACCGCACAAACTCCGCCCCCAACCCCCCCCACCCCAAAAAACTGACAGTTGCCAAATCCACAATAAAAGCCACGATTCATTCATTGTTTCGTTTTTAAATTATGGGCAAAATATTGTGGGTGAATATGATGCAGAAGTTGAACAAAATAATTCGCGCAAAGAGCGCACACATTGGCACTTTTAGGCTAAAATGGCCAAATAACAGATTAATTTGGTCTGATAAATATATACAATCGTCAACATGGGTGTCAAATTAATGGGAGGGGTCATCCCCACCATCGGGATCTACGCATTTGTTAATGGGGAGGATAGAGGTGTTTTACAAATTCAGTCACTAAAAATGGTGGTCTACAATTTTAGGTAGACTGACAATATTATTTATAAGGTTTCCTGCAGTAGAACGGACCCGCCGCATATCGCGAATCCATTGGTTTTTTTTATACCGCAGGCCGCCGACCCAATTAGTTGCTATCAGCTAATCTGTTTTATCACGAGAGTGTGAGACTGATCAATAAACACCATCGCATCAACTCAATACGAAGCCTACCGCGGTAAGCTACCAGCACCGATCTATTTACATACCTTGTTCAAGAACATACATACCTATATAGAAATATTTAACTCTTGATCACAATACAAAATATTTACCTCCGAAATTTTCAGCTGTTGATACTACAGCTTTCTTCAGCGGACTGACCCGATCGAGCACACTTGAAGTGTGACGTAATGATCGGGTCATAGACCTTGGCCGCTTGTAGCGCCCTCCGTCCTTGTTCAGAGATGGTTGGTTGGCCCTGATGTGTATGGCTTCCTTAACTCCCCTCTCGAACCAGCGGGGCTCCCTATCCAAAATTTGGACTTTGTCCAAGTCAACGTGGTGGCCCGGTGACTCAATATGGATGTGGTTGGAAACCTCGGACGAAGTGGTGCTTGGACGTCTGTGTTCTAAAAATCTGGTTTTAAGAGAACGTTCCGTCTCACCGATGTATGATTCTTGGCAGATTCCTCTTGTGGTCTGCCCCTGGCATGGAATCATATACACCGGACCAGTGACGTCCTTTTTCTCGGTTTTGTCCTTTGGCGCCACTAAAAATTGGCGCAATGTTCTTGTAGGTTTAAATGTCACTCTTATACCAACTTTCTGGAAGTTTCTGCGAAGTGCTTCCGAAATTCCTTTGATGTAAGGTAACACCACCTGTCCTTTAGATGTAACCGTACTGTCCCTGTTGTGGTTGGATTTCGCGCTCTTGGGTTTGTTGATTTTGTTGAACGCCCATTCGGGGTAGCCGCACTTAGTGAGAGCTTGCGTTATGTGCTGTTTTTCTTCTACCACAGCTTGGGGTTTAGTGATCACAGACTCCGCACGGTGAAACAAGGTCTGGATTACCCCAAATTTATGTTCTAAAGGGTGGTTAGAGGAGAAATGTAGATATTGATCTGTGTGGGTTGGCTTGCGGTAGATTTTTATTTCTAAGCTGCCGTCAGCTTGGATCACAGTGGAAGTGTCCAGGAACGCTAATGATCTATCCTCCTCTCCTTCAGTTGTGAATTTGATGTCTGGGTCTAATGAGTTAAGATGGTCTGTAAATTCCTCCGCGTACTCCTTCTCGAGTTTCGTGTGCGTGTCGTCGACGTAGCGATACCACCACACCGGGGGGTGGGGTGCTGTTCTAATGGCTATTTGCTCTAAATGTTCCATGTATAAGTTACACACAATTGGTGAAACCGGCGAGCCCATAGCTGCCCCATGAATTTGCTGGTAATATGTGCCATTATAAACAAAATACATGCAGCGAAGGCACACTTCAAGAAGCTTGACCACATGGGCCGCAGACAACTGAGTTCTTTCTTTCAAAGTCTGATCGTTTTCAAGTCTGGACTGTATAATTGGAAGTGCTTTTTCCACAGGCACAGATGTAAATAATGCGGTTACGTCGTATGACCGAAGTTCTTCATCATCGTCAACGCGTTCACTTTTTATACATTCCGCGAAATGTTGGGAATTGGTGACATGGTGTTTAGTCTTACCAACCAAAGGCGTTAAAATTTCAGCCAAGTGTTTAGCACAGTTATAAGTTATGGTGCCTACACTGCTAACAATCGGTCTAAGTGGAATGTCCGGCTTGTGAACCTTTGGTAGCCCATAAAACTTTGGTGGCGACTCAGTAGTGGGATAAAGCTTGCGATATTCTACCCTATTAATCCCTTTCTCATTCTCCAACTCTTGCAACACTGCCACTAGTTCTTTCTTATACTTAGACGTGGGGTCTTTTTGCCTAATTTCTTATAGGTTGCTGTGTCACTAAGGAGATTTTCACATTTTGTTGATAATCTGAAGTATCCAAAACAACAACAATTCTGCCTTTATCGGCAGGCAAAATCCGAATGTCCTGATCTTTCTTTAACTGATTAAGAGCTTTATGCTCATCTGCATTCAAATTGGATTCAAGTTTCTTTGGCCGACTCAACAAACCAACTACTTTTGATCTAAGTTCACTAGCATCCCGTTCGGGTAACTTACGGCACGCCGATTCAGTGCTGGTAATGATGTCAACAACGGGAACCTCTGTTGGTGCAACTGAGTAATTCAAACCTTTAACCAACACCGATAGCTCAGAATCGTTCAGGAGCCGTTCAGAACAGTTTTCACCCATTTACTGATGCAATCGGACACTAGAGTGTTGTTAGTTTTGCGAGATTCAAGCTCCTTTTTCCTTTCCAACAATCGCGAAAAAATTTTCTGCCGTGTTTTGGACAGATCGTGTTCCTTGACCTGTGACCTTTCCGTACGTGTTTTTATTTCAGCTGTGACGTTGCTTGGTAACTCACTGGCGCTATAAATAACCGATTCAAGACGATCTTTTTCTTGGTTTAAATTGTCGATTTTGTTAACAATTTGGCCTACACGCACATTAAGTAATGCTCTCTCAGCTCTCCGAAGAATATTATCGGCTTTTCTCCCCTTGACAGTACTTGACAGGCGTAAACTTACTGGTGTTATATTTTGATGTTTGCAATGAAGACTGAACCGAAGATGGTTGCGATATCGGGCGATCTTTTGGCCCGTTTTTTCCAAATGTCTGATGTTATCAAGGCAATCCTTGCCGTAATCAGTTCTGATATTAGCATGAAAGTTCATCTGTATTGGTAATCCATATATAGAAAGATTTAACTCTTGATCACAATACAAAATATTTACCTCCGAAATTTTCAGCTGTTGATACTACAGCTTTCTTCAGCGGACTGACCCGATCGAGCACACTTGAAGTGTGACGTAATGATCGGGTCACAACCATCTCTGAACAAGGACGGAGGGCGCTACAAGCTGCCAAAGGTCTATGACCCGATCATTACGTCACACTTCAAGTGTGCTCGATCGGGTCAGTCCGCTGAAGAAAGCTGTAGTATCAACAGCTGAAAATTTCGGAGGTAAATATTTTGTATTGTGATCAAGAGTTAAATCTTCTATATATGGATTACCAATACAGATGAACTTTCATGCTAATAACATACATACCTATCAAGAATTTATATATTGCTATTTATAAATAGTGAATACAGGACTGGTTATGGAAGCCTACTTTAAAGCAATTGGTGTCCCATACAGTGATGATTATCTACACTGGAAACCAGGGAGCGAATGTATTGAGAAGTTGTGGTTTATGACTAAAGAGCTATACGGATTTCAACGATGGCATGGGGTGACTTTTGAGAGTACAGGTTTTGGGAGACCAAAAACATGTCCTGATCGAGAATATTTACCAGACGATGTGGTCCATTATGCGGATTTGTGTATGAAATATTACGAGGAAATGTACGCTAACAGAATCGAACCTTTATAGAAACTACCATAGGGTTGTAAAAATCATATACATCATGTAATGGTGAGAGTTTGGTAGTTTCGTTAGCTTTATCAGCTTGATCAGGGCCTTATAACATCGCGGATTAATATCAATATATTTAATTTCAATAATAGTGTTGTGAGATCTACCCAGAAGCATCACGAATTATTATTTCAAGTCCTATACTTTGTCCAGTACTTTCTGTAACATGCACAATATAGACCAGACAGGTCAACTACATCATTTTTACCTTGGGTCTACTTTTTGTAGTTGTTAAAGCCTAAAAATTCCCGTCGATTACGAGCTGATCAAACTGTAATAATGGTGAGAGTTGATAGTTTGATCAGCTTGATCAGCTTGATCATAGCCTTATAACATCGCGGATTGTTTAAATTATTTTGCTAAGTTTTCACTTTTTATGTATTCCATTAAATTTTCTTCAGCGGTACACCATAGTCAAATGTCATCTAGATGTAGAATGATATAAGATCATTTAAGTAAGGTGACTAGTTTAGATGATCAGCGCCAACTGTTTCAGGGTTACATTCTTTAGTACGTACGTTATTCTGACTGAAGATTCCCTTCAAGACCCTTCCAAAAATCGGATTCCCCTTAAAACTCCCACTCCCACTGGTGTAAATATTAAACAGTCCCTAAATAATAAAACAGTAAATAATACATAATGAAAATAATAATGATAAATAATATTTATTTCTTATATAGTCCATACAAAATCTCAATGCACTTTACAATATGTTTAAAAGATTAGTATTGCACAAATAAATTTCTCTTAAATCAAATAATATACAACCGATACCCAGATAAAACTCAGAACCAGCTGAGATGAGAGTAGGTTAAACGGTAAAGTACAAATTTAAAAGTTTAAGAAATATCACTAAATGCATTGGTAAAAAGGTGAGTTTTAAAATACTCTTAAAATAATTGATGGATTCTGCAGATCTGATTTGTATAGGCAATTTATTCCACAAGACTGGAGCTGCATTACAAAAAGCTCTATCACCATAAAACTTTGTATTGCACTTTGGGACAATTTTGTGTAGTAAAACGTAGTGAACGGGTGCCAAAGAGAAGACTGTTGCAGCAGTCTAATCTGGAAGTGACAAATGCGTGTACAAGACGCTCAGTTGATTTACTATCAAGATACTTGCAGATCCTATTGTTGTGACGATAATTCAGTCAATAATTGATTATTGATCATAGTGCAGAAAGCCAGGATAACCATTCATCAAGTGAACGTTTTTATGTCCGATTCTGTGCATCAATTGCACTGAGTGAAGCAAGGATTTGTTTCTCCGTTAATAAAGTCTTCACTCCTTGCTAACCTTGTGGCAGATGAAGACCTATTCTACTTTCGTTCATGATGATTAATTAGATTGGTAACATGATGACGATTATAATGTCATCATGTCTTGCACGTGAAAAATACCCCAATTTAAAACTTGCAGTTATTTGTATTGATTTGAAGTAAGCGCGAAGAGAGAGATTGCGAAATTTACGTGAAACGTGACACGGGAACGCGAACAGCAAGCTACATTAGTCGAAAATCGGTTATTATGCCCTCTAGAGGGTGAAATCTATTGTGAATTGGTCAATCGTGGAATTACCGTAAGGCGATTACGTTGCGGTTGGTAGCAAAAAATGACGTTCCAAAAATGACAAAAAAACGCATTATAAAATGCAGGAAAATGTTATGTTTATCATGTTATGAAACGAATCAAAGTATCCTAATAGAACAAGTAGAGTCCGACATGTAATAAAATCCATTTTGGGGGTTAAAAGTTGATCTCGTATAGACAAGAAGTAGTGAACAAATTTCGATTTTTTTTCGACGCGAATTCGAACGGGCAGATTGCCTATTCATTTGTGTGTGGAAAATGCCGTCCAAAAATCAGCTTGCGAAGAGGCGTTTTAGGCAAGTTTGTGTCGTGTTACGGCATAAATGCGGTATAATTGTCTGTTTGGGACGGGGAACAGAAGTTCGTGCAACGCTATTTTTCGCCTTGCTTTTTCGTTGTGCATTAAACAGCTGTCAAAGTGTTTAGCTTATGGATACTATTCAGCAAACTCCAAAATGTTTTTAAAACATGATAATGCATGTGTTTTTGGTTTTAGTTAAAACGTTTTGATAACATCGATGCATGTTTATATAAAAATCATGAAAACTCGTGTTATACTGAAAAAATAATACAAAAAACATTTTAAGCCAAAATTCGAAATGCTATAGTAAAATATCATTTGGCAAACATATTTAAGTGTCTATTGTGTTAGAACGTTTATCAGCAAGTTTAGAACAAATAAGTTTTTAATGCCCTTGACCCTCACATAACCTTTAACCCGACATTTAACGTTTTCTGTAATATATTGTGTTTGCTGGGTAGTAATCGAACTAGGCATATTAGATTATCTATTTTCATTTTGCTTTAGAAAGTAAACAGGGTATTATTAATATGATAATGGAGTTTGTTTCTTGTTATTCGAATAATATACACCAAGACTTCCCAGGCATCCAACACCAAACTCTGTTTAGATTATTTAGAGAAATAGCATACACGTTTGAACATAATAGGCCTATACTCATTTTCCAATAGCCCGCAAAACTCAAATATCGCTAATCTGGACTGAATGCTTAGAGCATTATAGATACAGCCAGTCGTATTTACATATCAATACCGAGGAAAGTAGTTCGATGAAAGAAGATAATCTTCTCTGGTTCGATGCACCCAAGGTGAATCAATGGGTGCTTCCTATTACCTTTAGATTATTTGTCTCAGCATAGCGCCATCATGATTGCAATTGCGTTTACACATAGTCTTGGTTCAGACCCTATGCGGCTATCACGAACATACTAGGAACGACGAGCGTTAGGACCGACACAAACTGGCTGTGTAGGAGGCTAGTTTGGATGTGAACGGGACTATGACGTTCTACCGCAAAATGCAGAAATCCGTAACCCGTATGGCGTTTCCCGTGAACGCCTCTCCGCAATCTCTCTGTTAGCGGGCTTTACGTGTTTACAGTGCTGACATTTTCAATTTCGGGTATTTTTCTGTAAAAGCACTACTGTGTTGTTAATATTGAACGACATTTGACGAATGGGGTATCAAAATGCGTGTAAATAAATTATCCTCCTCTCTATGTTGAAATATTGTGAAAACAATTATTAGTTCTGAATCTATAGGCGTATTTATAACAGCTGAGTTACTTTTTGTGCAGACTTTAGGTCAACCTATATGTGTGAACTGGACAAAGCAAAACAAACAAAAGTGGACACTCTATATGGTGAACTCTATTTTACGCCTAAGGCTCTTTCTAAACATCAAACGTAGGGGGTATTATAAACTTGGTAACAAGTGAATCAGATTGGTACCAGAAATAGGGGGGTGATCTCTGACCAAAGTTTTTAAATACTTGTGGAAATTATTGTAGTGACATTGTGTGAGTGCGAAAATGACCTTTATTTCATTCAATTTGGGCATTTTACCCCCTGGACATGGCTTCTTAAGTTTTCCCGTTTTTGCCCATTTTAGTGCATTGTAATGCACAGCGTTGTTAACTGATAATAGTTTATGGGTGGCAACTGCCACTGGACCGGCAGTTAGTGGCGGTTGAACCGCATTCCATATTGTTAGAACAATAGAAACCAGCCCTAACAGGGTCGAACCGGGCGGAACTAGCAACTGGCGGATGAGTTTGGAAGCCCTTCCTATTAATAATGTGAACTTATGATTATTATATTGTTTTCAGTGCTCTCAGAATAATGAATAACAAGAATCGGCACAACATTTATAAAAAGAAATTGAACAAAACTTTGTTACTGTTGGTATAAGGGAGTGTCCAGAGATGTTTTTATGATAGGGGTTACTTGGATTCTGAATTTTGATCTCTTTAGGGACCGAAGAAAAAATTCACATATTTTTTTCAGGGCCCCCTTTCGGACCTAACATTATTTTCAGGGTCCCCCTTTTTGGCCATGAAAAATTAACGTCAACCCCATAGAAAATAGTGTAAACTCATGTTCTACGAGAAAATTAAGGTGATATTATCAGGGCCCCTTTTTTTGCATCAGGCCCCCCTGTTACAAGTGTTTGTGAACGGCCTCTTATTATAGTTTAGCTAATGCGGCCACCTTTTTAAGGTTCAAAACATATTGGCTCCAACCCCTTCCACAACAGTATTATTTTAAAAACACTTCCTAAATGAAGAAAATCACTGTAGGGAATCATAGGTAGTGGGATGTAAACACAGAATTAAAAAAAACGTTCAGGGGGTGAAGATAACTTGTACATCAGCGTGGGTAACCACCCACTGCCGGTTCCGAAGGTGGCCATGAGGTTGGAAACAAATATAAAAAAAAGAGACCATGAAGATCTGTAAAATTATTAATCTGAGACCCGTGATGGGCAATTTTACCCTGGTGATTTTACCTTTTTTCAATTATCTTAAGCCATTTTACTGACCTTTTTGTTCAGTTTTGATCACGATTTAACATCAAACTTACCACTCTAACAGTCCTTTTAATTTTATACCCTATCCAACACCAAGAAAATTAATTTAATCCAGATAATTCAATACACTATGTGAGACTTGCAGAGACCTACAATGAATTTGACATTGTCCTTTTTTAATGTGAGAGGTTACCTGACCAGAACACATAGTTCCCCCCTCTTCACTTTTTCAAACGACCGTGAAAAAAAATTGGGTCAACCTTTTCGGGCTGTTAAGGAAGGGGCGGCAAAATTGTTTCTTCTTCAGCCCCCCGGGGTTGGGGCGGCCACGGTACGCCACTGTGTCATGTCCAGCAGCCTGTTGGGGTGGAGGTGAGACTGATCATATTCTTGTAATTACATTGGTGTAATTATCCTTTGTAATCAATTAAAACAAGAACTGTCTTTAAATAAAAATTCCTTTAAAAAAGGAATGGGGCGCCCAATGTAAGCTTGGACGTGATATGGTGAATTCCATGGCATGGTGTTTAGATTTGGTATTATAATGATTTTTTCTAGGGAAGAGTAGAAGATGATCAAATGCAAGAGAAATGTGTTTGATTGGGGAAGGTGTATCACAGGACCGTTATGGATGAAATAAATTGAATTGGAATGAAGCTGTCGTGTCAATTTGCGATTATGTGGGGTGGGGGAGTTCAATTTTGGGGCATATTGAAGTGATGATATTGCTTTGGATATTGAATATTGTTGAATTTCGTTATGCAGGGGTATATGATGAATAGTATAGAAGACACAAATAAGTAAGCTCCCCTGGCAAAATATGAGGGGGGAGGTTATCCTCCACCCCGGATCAAAGGCAAGGGTGACCAAAAGAAAAGTTTTTATGAATGTATAACGTCTGTGATACATATATATCATAACGTCTGTGATACATATACATCATCTACTTGCTAATACACTGAAAATCTAATAGAGATGAAGGATAAAAAACAATTACAGAACATTCATTCTTCATAAAAGTAGCTATATGGGTACACAATGTTTACACGATAAGAACGTTAATGTTTTGTACATGAACGTAACATCTTTGATACATAGTTGTTAACACACTGAAAATCTGACTAGAGATTTACAATTTGATGATATCCAAAAGAATACTTACTAACTTAGCATTGAAGAATTAAAAACATTACCGTGAGAACTTTCATTTGTTAACATACACGTAGCAATGATTAACAATGTTGAAAATACAAACGTAACGTTTTGTTCATAAACGTACCATCCTCGACATATCTAGGATCCGCATAATTTGTTGATTAATGTCATAAACAGTCACAAAAGATTTATGGTCTGATCATTTTATCATTTTAAGGGGGACCCGATATTGCATTTGGAAGAACCAGGCTTTTCAATTACTATCAAAACTGCTGGGTACCAAACTTTTTGATACAGCTTGTATAGTAATTTGTTCTAATCTCCATGCAAAAGTTGTTTCATCCTTAAGACAAATAGGCTACACCACAATTGTCAATTACACCATGCAGATACAGGGTGGGCCATTAAAAAGTTCACACTTTTTTGATGGCTTATTTCTCAAAAGTGCAAACACATATTGAAATAAGTTGAACATATTTGTAAACCTCTATGTCTGGACTGTCATTGCTGAAAAGGGCATTAACATCCATGGCCTAATTACAAAATGGCGGCCATTTGAAGCAAGGGGGTCAAAAACCACTTTGCACACACGTAAGTCAAATGGAGCGGATGATCACGCGATATATGGTGGTCGCTGGTTCACACCACAATGGATTAGGAACAAAGGAAGAAAAATAACAGTACGCATGAAAGTTCTGTCAATATTTCTCTTGTAAATTAACCATATTTAAATAAATATTTCTTTTTCAAACAGAATATGTAGCCTTCCAGTTGAACAGAATATGTAACAGTAGCTTTAAATAATCTGCGCAGTTAACGTTTGTTTGCAGTCGCATTCTAGATAATGTGCATAATTTTATACCCGAGTCTTCATGATGGTTATTGCACTATAACATAAATCTTATATAGAGATATAACAAGATAAATTTATAAATAGGTGTCAGGAATGTCTCTCCTT